>NW_027508741.1:2145000-2165000 GCF_051911475.1 Siphateles boraxobius | reverse complement strand
CTCTTGATGCCATCTTACAGAAAACCCCAGCCACGGACAGGCTCATACTCATGGGAGATTTCAATGCTAGAGTGGGCACGGAGCACCTGGTATGGATTAAAGTCATTGGCCAGCATGGTGTGGGGAAAATGAACCACAACGGGCTCAGACTCCTCTCCCTCTGTGCAGAGCACCAGCTGGTCATTACTAACACCGTCTTCCAGATGAAGAACAGGCTTAAGACCACCTGGCAGCACCCCCGCTCAAAACACTGGCATCTTCTTGACTATGTGATTGTCCGTCAAAAGGACAGACAAGAGGTCCTTACGACCCGTGTTATGCGCGGAACTGAGTGCTGGATTGACCACCTCATGGTCAGATCCAAACTACTCATGAGCATTCAACCCCGTGGCCCGAGGATGGCTCCAAACAAGAAACTCAACTGTACAGCGCTGAATAGCCTTACCACCAAAGATAACCTCCGACGGCTACTTGCTGAAAACCTCAACAAGATCCCAGAGGAATCAACCGACTGGCCAGCACTGCGCCAGGCTATTCATAGCGCAGCCACAGAGGCGCTAGGCTAATCAAGGAAACACCACCAGGACTGGTTTGACTGTAACTCAGCTGAGATACAGTCACTCTTAAAAACCAAACATGAGGCCCACAAAGCTCTCCTGTCCTGCCCTGGATCTCCCACTCTTAAAACCTCCTTCATTGCTGCAAGAACAGCAACCCAGCGAGCCCTCAGGACTATGGAGGACACCTGGTGGGTGCAAAAGGCGCGAGAAATCCAGAACCTGGCAGACTGCAACAACAGTCATGGCTTTTACGATGCCATAAAAGCATTGTACGGCCCCAGGAAGCGGGCGATTGCCCCAGTCCGATCAGCTGACGGCGCCATCCTCTTTAAGGACCGCCACGAGATTCTTGCCCGTTGGGCAAATCATTTTGACAGTCTCCTCAACCACGTCAACCCTGTCGACCCACATATTCTGGATAATCTCCCAGACCTGCCACCTACCATGCACCTGGACACCCCACCACTTTACTCAGAACTCCGGCAAGCTATTGCAGGGCTGAAGAACAACAAAAGCGCTGGACCCGATGGAATCCCTGCAGAGGTTTTTAAATACGGAGGATACCTCCTCACGCGTCACCTGCACCTCCTGATCCAAAACATCTGGGAACATGGGACCCTCCCACAGGACTGGAAGGATGCTAACATCGTGGTAATTTACAAGCAGAAAGGAGACCGTGCAGTCTGCGGCAACAGCCGTGGGATATCTCTCCTCTCCATCGCAGGGAAAGTCCTGGCCAAGATCATGCTCAGCAGACTGGTTGATCACATCTCGGAAGCTGTGCTTCCGGAAACTCAGTGAGGCTTCCGGAAGACCAGATCCACGACAGACATGGTTTTTGTCTTGAGGCAGCTGTTGGAGAAGAGCCGAGAACATCACAAAGACCTTTACGTTGCCTTCATCGACCTCAGCAAAGCTTTTGACACCGCCAAGATGGCGGCACTGTGTTTGTCTTGTCTGATCTGCTGATCTACAGTCTTCTTTTGTTTTGTTTAGATGTTGAGAGTTTTATTCCAAGTCAGATCTCTTGAAACGGATTTTGAGCCATCTACAATCTGCTTCGGGCTGAAGCGTGCTTACCTGTTGGACTTTGCTCTACCCCGGGTCGTCATCCACCTCGCTTTCGCTTTCGCTTTGGGAAGCGTTTGCGGTAAACTACGGCAAATCGGACAGCTGGCGGTTGCGCTATAAGCGTGCTTACTTGTTGCATGGTTACGGCTTGACATCTTATCGTCACGTTGTTGCTTTGGAAAGCATCGGCGTTGAACAACAGCGCGGAAAGGAACGGCAGCGACTTGAAGAACCCCCGATTTCATAGATCATCTTGGCGGTGGGGATTATAGCAGTCAAGGTCGGTGATGTTTCTTGCCTAATTTAAACTCTCCAGCTGCTGATTGCCCGTAAATAAGACTCATATCCTCCACAATATCGCTCTGCCCGTTGCCCTGTTGTCGGGGTTGTGGAGCTGCTCGAGCGAGCTTAATTTTTGCCTCGGATTTAGTCTGAACGTTTCTGATTTCAAACGCTGATAATATGAAGATGTTGCTTTTCTGTATGGTAATCTTCATGCTTGGACTATGGGACACACAAACAAAAACGGAAGAAAAAGCGATGTATCTGTCGCGTTTCCATATGTTTCTTCCCTCCAAATGTACGGACACTACTTTTACATTCCGGGCTGTTATTAATTCCACGCAAATGGACACAAGGACAAAGAACTTACTTTTCTTTGCTTTTATCCCTAAGATTTCTGTATCGGACTCTCGAAATGATCAATGTAGTATTACATCTAAAAATGTAAGGCAGCGATATTTGATAATGTTGCTGCTTTTGCTGGCCGGTATAAATCCAAATCCTGGTCCAGCGGGATTAGTTTCAACTCCTCTAGATTTTTCAAATAGATCAGGCCTTAAAATGGTACATCTAAATGTTCGTAGTCTGTTGCCAAAACTAGATCAATTACATATATGGGCTAAGACGACTAAAGCAGATGTTTTGGTTATCTCTGAGACGTGGCTTAAAAAATCTATTTCAAACCATGACATTGCATTAGAAGGGTATAATGTGTTTCGAGTTGATCGTAAAAGTAAAGGGGGTGGAGTTGCAATGTACATTAAATCGAACTATCATGCAACTGTTCTTAAATCAGTCTCTTTCCCTAAACAGTTTGAATTACTGGCCATCGACCTGGAATATGGAAAGGATTGTCATTTATGTATAGTAGGTTGTTATAGACCACCAGCAGCCATCAGTGATGCTCTCACCTCACTGTCAGCTGTCCTAAACGACATACTTTCTAAAGATCTTGTATTATTGGGCGATTTGAATTGGAATTGGCTGACTTCAAATTCAGATCAGTTCAAAGCATATTGTGATTCTGTGAACCTCACTCAACTCATTGAATCAACAACACGGCCGAATTATAAGAACCCAAGTAAGTCCACTTTAATAGATCTTATACTAACAAATAAACCCCATAAATACACCTATACAGGGGTCTTTCCTGATGATGTCAGTGATCATTGCACTATAGCGGTTATAAGAAATTGTAAAATTCCCAAAGTCAAATCTAGAATTATTACTAAAAGAAACTTTAAATTGTTTGATACTCAGGGGTTTTTACATGAATTGTTTACATCTGACTGGGACAGATTGTTTTTAATACCTGATGTGTCCATTGCATGGCAGTATTTTCACACCTTGTTCTTGAAGATTGTGAATAGGCACGCACCAGTTAGGACTTTCAGAGTAAAAGGCCGCGATAACCCATGGTTTTCAAATGAATTATCTGAACTCCTGCATGAAAGAAATTTGGCTTGGGCCACTGCGAGGAAGTCAGATACAGAAAGAGACTGGGTAGCGTTTAGAGTATTGAGAAATAAATGCACAGCTCTTATACGCAGATCTAAATCTGAATATTATTTAAAAGAAACTTCACAAAGTTTGAATAATCCTACAAAATTTTGGAAAACCATCAAATCACTGTCTCCCTCCACATTATCTAATGATTTTCCTGACCAAATTTTAGCAGACGATATTCTCATTAATGATAATATGGTTATGGTAAATATTTTTAATAAGCACTTTATTTCTTCAAGTTCTATTTTTAAAGAAACTCCGGTGAGTGTTACACCAAATCCATCTCTTCTGAGAGAAGATAGTCCGATTTTTAATTTTTCTCCAATCTCAAGAAGTGAGGTCTTAAAAGGTTTAAAAAATCTAGACACTAAGAAGTCTGCAGGGCCTGATGAAATTGAGCCACATTTTTTGAAATTGGCTGCCGAGATCATTGCTGGCCCATTAGCCTATATTTTTAATCTATCATTGGAGCAGAATATTGTTCCTGATGTTTGGAAATCTGCTTTGGTTGTACCCCTGCTGAAAGGCGGTGATCCAACCATTCTAAATAATTACAGACCGATTTCGAAGCTATCAGCTGTGGCTAAAATTTTAGAATCTATTGTCACTGAACAGCTAAAGGAATTTTTAACTAACAATAGTATTTTATCTAGGTTTCAGTCTGGTTTTAGAAAAAATCATAGTACAGTAACTGCTACTATGAAAGTCTTAAATGACATTACCTACGCCCTAGATACTGGAAGATCATGTGCTGCAATGTTTATTGATTTGACTAAAGCTTTTGATACGGTCAATCATGGTATCCTTTTGTCGCGTTTACATTGTATCGGTCTCTCTGAAACCGCATTAGGCTGGGTCAGGAATTATTTAAATAATAGGTGTCAAAGAGTGCAAATTAAGGGGTCTCTTTCTGATAAGCTCACCATTGAATCTGGTGTGCCACAGGGGTCCATTTTGGGTCCCCTGTTGTTTACATTATATATTAACAACCTTGGTGCTAATCTATCAGATACAAGTATCCATTTATATGCCGATGATACCATTTTATATTGTTTTGCATCTTCTATTGAAAATTGCATTTTAAAGTTGCAGGAAGCATTTGAATTAGTTCAGCGTAACCTATCTTCTTTAAAATTAGTCCTAAATGATAAGAAAACAAAATACATGGTCTTTTCTAGGAAACATAAGACTGATTCTTCTCCACCACCTATTTACACTTTGCAGGGTAACTCTATAGAATTGGTCTCCTCTTATAAATACCTAGGGTTTGTGTTGGAAGAGGACTTATCATTTAAGTTACATGTTAAACAACTGTTGTCTAAGTTAAGGTTACAGCTGGGCTTTTATTTTCGGAACAGTGCATGTTTCTCACAGTCAGCCAAGAGAAAGTTGGTGGAATCTACCTTTTTACCTATCTTAGATTATGGAGATGTTTTTTACAGAAATACCACTAAAGCTCTCTTACAATCAGTAGATTCTGTTTATCACTCTGCTCTAAGATTTATAACTTGCACAAAATATCACACTCACCACTGTGCACTGTATGAAATGGTAGGTTGGCCTTCACTTCACATAAGAAGGTACAAACACTGGCTCATACTTGTATACAAGGCATTAGTCGGCCAGCTTCCTCAATATATCAATAGCTTATTAACTTTTAATATTCAAGGGTATAATCTACGTTCAAGTAGATATATTCTGTTAAATGTTCCTTTAATGAAGACAGAGTTTGGAAAAACTGCTTTTATTTATAGTGCATCAGCTGCTTGGAATGAGATCCAAAGTTCATTGAAACTTGATGAACTTATTTCAGTACATGTGTTCAAGTTACATTTAAACAAATTATTCAAATCTGTCTGCACTTGCTCTTAACGTTTAATCTTGTTTTATTTTTATATATGTGTGTGTTGTGAAATCTGTTTTATGTAGTTATGTATATTGTGTGCTGCTATTTTGGCCAGGGCACACTTGTAAATGAGATATTTATCTCAATGTGTTTATTTCCCTGGTTAAATAAAGGTTTAATAAAAAAATAAAAAAATAAAAAATCAACCGTGAACTGCTCTGGAAACACCTCTCCAAACTTGGGGTACCACCCAAGTTTCTCCGCATCCTACAGCAACTGCATGACGTAATGCAAGCCAGAGTGCTCACTGGAGAACTCCAGTCAGAGTCCTTCGAGGTAAATGTTGGGGTGAAGCAAGGCTGTGTCTTGGCTCCGGTCCTCTTTAACATCCTCCTCTCTGCCATCACCTGCCTCTTCACCTGCCTGAACACCGATTGCCCCGTCAAGTCCTCTACAGTCAACTAATGGGCGCAAAGCGGTCCGCTGGAGGGCAAATGCAGCGCTTTAAGGACTACACCAGGGACATCCTAAAGAGAGCGAACATTCCCCCCACGCAGCTTGAATCACTGGCACTCGACAGACCTGCCTGGCATGTCACCTGTGCAACTGCAATCTCTCAAATATATCAAACCAACCAAGACCGACGATCCGAGAGGCGCATCAAGAGACACCAGTGGGCGGCTGGTACCCCCCTGGTGTCTGGTTTCCCCTGCTCCATCTGCGGACGAGTGTGCGGCTCAAGGATCGGACTCAACGCCCACGAGAAGTGGCACCAGCGGCAAGGTCGCTAAACCCACCCCCCTACCACCCCCACCCCCTGGAGCAAGCGTCATCATCGTACAGTGAGTGTGTGTGTGTGTGAGTGTGAGAGTGTGTGTGTGTGTGTGTGTGCAGTACCGGTGTCTCTGAAGGCCTGCTGTGCGTGTATGTAACTCTCCCACGCCTCCTCCAGCTCGTCCAGCTCCACCAGAGCGAACCCCAGATTGCTGAAACACCGACCCTGAGCCTCGCGGCTGCCCAGAGAACCTGCGGACACCATGTGTTCAGGTGCACCAGAAATAATCACGAGACATTCATGCACATCCATCCACACAGCTGACCAAAATATGTTTACTTTTTTCTAACGCTACCATTAAGTTATGAGAACGCTATTTCTGAAGGCTTTATGAACGTTCAAAACGTCCGGTGTCTTAAATGTTTTTAAAATATTTTTCTTGGTTATGTGCATTTTCCATTTCATTATTCTTCAAACATTGTGGGAATGTTACTTTTGAATTTTATTTTTTGAATGTTATCTGAACTTTCCGAAACAAGTAGATACATTTAAAAAACATTAGAAGAACATCGAACTGAAAGGTTCTCAGTTATAAACGTTCCATGGCCGATGTTTATAAATAAATAATGTTAATGTTTTAAGAACATTATTAAAGACCATCATGTACTATAAAGCATATTTTATTGTAATATCCTGTTTTAAATTAAACTTAATAATTGCTTAATTTTTCATATTATTGCAAGACAAATGTTTTGACATGTGTATATTTTAGGTCCTATAACAATTCTTTAATAGTCTTATTCTGTGGGGCCATTTTTTTTATGTAATCACTCAATATGAGCACGTCAGTGAGTTCAGATGCATCAAAAATAATTGCATTGCATTGACTTTTCCCCGTGTGTGTATTACTGCTATGCACATTCTGCTGTCTCACCGTGGAGCGCCGCTGCCTCTCGGTGGAACCGCACAGCCTGCTGGTACTGACCCAGAGTGTTGTGGACGGCGCCCAGATTCTGCAGAACCACCGCCAGTCTGTGCGGTTTACATGCGACCAGAGGAAGAGCCAGCTCGTAACACTCGGACGCCTCGGAGAACAGCCTCATCTGAGAGAAGCTCAAGCCCACGTCGTTCAGCAGCTTCCCTGCAACACAGCGGAGGATCACTCCAAGCATTTCAGCAGAATAATGCATCTGCAGACTCAAGCTATTTATTTATAAATCTCATAATCATTTGTTAACAAATAAGTGTTCATTACTTCAATGAGCTTGTTGTTTCTGCATTCAAGTAGTACATTGTTTAAATTACTACATTTTTAGCTAACTGTGATTCTGTATATGTACATTTCTGAAATGCATAACTTAGTTTCCTCTGATCACTGTAAACTGTAATATGGACTCGTGCATTTTCTGTAAAGCTGCTTTGAAATGATGTTTATTGTGAAAAGCGCTATATTAATAAACGTGAATTGAATTAAATCAAGTAATGTCACATTTATTGATATAAAAACAGGTAAATAACAGAATCAGTGATTCAAACTTCATCAGTTATGAGATAAACTCAGATTCAGCTGTAAAGCAGCGCTACAGAAGATGATTCATTATTAGAGAGTCAGATGAGAACAGAAGTTGATCTAATAATGACAGTGTCAGTGCAGTCAGATCAATAATATCACTAGATATGAAGTGTCTTCTAAGTTGTTGGAAACAATAGTTAACCTATGATTTTTTTTAAATTATATTTTGTGACTTGAGTCATGAACATGCATTCAAAGTTTCGACACGCTGATTTGTTGTGGATTATAAAAAAAATCGAATTTCTATAAACAAATGATGGTGTTTATGGGTCAATTTCAGCCCCATATTTTCATGTTTAAAAGCAGCTGCACTGAACCCCCCAAAAAGTGTGTTTTTTAATGTATTTGATCCTTCTGAGGGAATGATGCATTTGCCAGACGCTTTTATACAAAGAATTGTATTCATTCATGTTAGTTTTGCTGTGAATCGAAACCCATGATCTTGGCGAAACGGAGATATCAGCTACTTAAAAATCTATTTCTTATTTTATTTCATAAATGTGAACAATTAAAAATAGCAAACTTCAATTCGTTTTAAAAACAAAGAACGTCTCATGGAGTTTGTGTGTGTCGTTCTGTAATTTCAAGCTCAAGTTCAGCGGTGAATCTAATGGAAACACAATGATTTGGGGCCGATTCACTGTAATTTAAAGGCGCAGCAGAATCTGAAGCATCGTCTGAAGTCTTCGACAGTCGGAAACTGCTAAATCTGATGATCTTTCTCAGTATTTCTTGTTTTCCAGAATATCTATGAATGAATATTGTGGTTAATTTTCATGCACTATAATGCAAAAAATCATAAAGGTGCTATAAATAAGATTATATATCAAGTTACATAGAATTATTGTTTTGGTTTTTTCTTTTAATTTGTAGTGTACATCCCTAATCGAATCGTACTGAAGCACACACACTACCCAGCGTCTCCTGGTCGGTGATGTTGGCGCTCATCTCCAGGCTGTCCGTCAGCACGCTGATGATGTCATCGGTGGCGTTGTGGCCGCTCTTTAGCATGAGTTTCCCAGCATCCTTCAGTGCCAGTGCAGACGCAGGCGTGTTCCCCGCTGTTCTGTAGCTCTCAGCGGCGCGCCGGAAACTCGCCGCGGCCTCGTCCCACTCCTGCAACACACACACACACACACACACACACACACACACACACACACACACACACACACACACACACACACACACACACACACACACACACACACACAGACAGAGCAGAGAGTAGGCAAAGCAATGAGATTTCTTTACAAAGATAAATTAAGAAATAAGGTTTACTTTATTATTCAGTAAAACAATATGTTATTGCAAATATTATTATTACTTGTTTATTATCATGTTAGTGTTTTATTCGCTGACTTTAGCAGCTTCTTTACATGAAAAACAACATAGCGACGAAACACGTTTGTCCGTTCAGAGCCACCGTAGAAACATGTGGATGTAAGGAGACCCGCGGTGTGTGTTCACAGAATCGGCTCATTCTAAGGTAATAAACACATAACGGTTCATTATGTAAGGTCTTTATACACCACTGAAAACATAGATATGTATATGATATTGCATTTCTGTCTACAGATCCTCCTAAATATTACACACTGCACCTTTAAGGCATGAAGACATTTTTTCAAGGAAAAAACGTTTAAATATGTCATTTTGGTGATCAAGATGAGTTGATTACAGGGGGACTTTAAAGGTTTTTTTTTTTTTTTACATGTGATGATAAAGAGTCATTTTTGTTGAATAGCATTGAGTCTGTTTAGGGTTACGGTCACAAACCTTCCTCTTTAGGTGGCAGCGAGCGAGTCTGACGCATATATATATATGCAATATAATGACTTGAAAAATCATTACAGTCCCCCTGTGGTAATGTTGTTTATGTGTCTATGTGGTGTTTTTAATACGCTTTAAGACAAACCATGTGTAAATTCATAAGTCGACAGCATTGCTGAGTATTTTCTCCTTAAAACTGCAGTGAACCAAAGACTGTCACGGAACACACACTGGAGGCAGAAAATCCAAAAGCAGTAGTTTAATATAAAAGGGCAATCCAAACTCTTAGTCATCCAGGCAGGGGTCAAAAGTCCAATAAGGCAATCCAAAACATAAAATACAAACGAGAACCAGTACGATACAAATAACGGAAGTGTGGGGACATAATACAAGGACTCCGTGACACATACTGAAACAGACAGGGTTATATACACAGGGAATCGACAATGATAATGGGGAATTGGCTGAGTGCAATGATCAGTGATAAGAAACAGCTGAGTGCAATGATGAGACAAAGGATCGTGGGAAATGTAGTTCATAAGTGAAGGACACCGTGGGAAAGGAGGACATCTAGTGGACATCAGGGGAACACAAACCCAACACTGTGACATAACCCCCCCTCTACGGAGCGGCTACCAGACGCTCCATGACAACAACAAAAAACACAGAAAACACAACACAATACAATACAAGAGGTTCAGGAGGGAGGTGGAACGGTGGAGGATCAGGGGGAGGGAAGGTGGGCCAGGTCCATGAAGGGAGACAGGAACAAGGAGTGAGGGTTTAACCGGGGACCGGGGCAAAACAAAAAATCTATCGGGCATCCAGGGGTAAACACAAAGTCTATCGGGATGCCAGGGCGAAACGCACAGTTCATCGGGAGGCCAGGGCGAGACGCAAAGTCCATCGGGCGGCCAGGGCGAGACGTAAAGTCCATCGGGCGGCCAGGGCGAAGAAGACCTCTCGGGCGGCCAGGGCGGCGAAGACCCCACGGGCGGCCAGGGCGGCGAAGACCCCTCGGGCGGCCAGGGCGGCGAAGACCCCTCGGGCGGCCAGGGCGGCGAAGACCCCTCGGGCGGCCAGGGCGGCGAAGACCCCTCGGGCGGCCAGGGCGGCGAAGACCCCTCGGGCGGCCAGGGCGGCGAAGACCCCTCGGGCGGCCAGGGCGGCGAAGACCCCTCGGGCGGCCAGGGCGGCGAAGACCCCTCGGGCGGCCAGGGCGGCGAAGACCCCACGGGCGGCCAGGGCGGCGAAGACCCCTCGGGCGGCCAGGGCGGCGAAGACCCCTCGGGCGGCCAGGGCGGCGAAGACCCCTCGGGCGGCCAGGGCGGCGAAGACCCCTCGGGCGGCCAGGGCGGCGAAGACCCCTCGGGCGGCCAGGGCGGCGAAGACCCCTCGGGCGGCCAGGGCGGCGAAGACCCCTCGGGCGGCCAGGGCGGCGAAGACCCCTCGGGCGGCCAGGGCTGAGCAGACACCGGCTCAGGAACAGCAGACACCGGCTCAGGAACAGCAGACACCGGCTCAGGAACAGCAGACACCGGCTCAGGAACAGCAGACACCGGCTCAGGAACAGCAGACACCGGCTCAGGAACAGCAGACACCGGCTCAGGAACAGCAGACACCGGCTCAGGAACAGCAGACACCGGCTCAGGAACAGCAGACACCGGCTCAGGAACAGCAGACACCGGCTCAGGAACAGCAGGCACCGGCTCAGGAACAGCAGGCACCGGCTCAGGAACAGCAGGCACCGGCTCAGGAACAGCCACAAGAACTGTAATAGTCACAAAAACAGACACAAACACAGAAACAAACACTGGCTCTGGAACAGACACTGGCTCTGGAACAGACACTGGCTCTGGAACAGACACTGGCTCTGGAACAGACACTGGCTCTGGAACAGACACTGGCTCTGGAACAGACACTGGCTCTGGAACAGACACTGGCTCTGGAACAGACACTGGCTCTGGAACAGACACTGGCTCTGGAACAGACACTGGCTCTGGAACAGACACTGGCTCTGGAACAGACACTGGCTCTGGAACAGGCATTGGCTCTGGAACAGGCATTGGCTCTGGAACAGGCATTGGCTCTGGAACAGGCATTGGCTCAGCCTCCGGCTCTGGAACAGGCATTGGCTCAGCCTCCGGCTCTGGAACAGGCATTGGCTCAGCCTCCGGCTCTGGAACAGGCATTGGCTCAGCCTCCGGCTCTGGAACAGGCATTGGCTCAGCCTCCGGCTCTGGAACAGGCATTGGCTCAGCCTCCGGCTCTGGAACAGGCATAGGCTCTGGAACAGGCATTGGCTCTGCCTCCGGCTCTGGAACAGGCATAGGCTCTGGAACAAGCATTGGCTCTGCCTCCGGATCTGGAACGGGCAATGGCTCTGCCTCCAGCTCTGGAACAGCAGACACTAGCTCCGGCTCTGGAACAGCAGACATGGGCATGTCCAGGATCCGAACCAGACGCTCCAGATAGTCCAGATCCAAGAAGGCAGACGGCACTGGCTCTGCCTCCGGCTCTGGAACGGATACTGGCTCTGCCTCCGGCTCTGGAACAGGCATTGGCTCTGCCTCCGGCTCTGGAACCGGCAATGGCTCTGCCTCCGGCTCTGGAACCGGCAATGGTTCTGCCTCCGGCTCTGGAACCGGCAATGGTTCTGCCTCCGGCTCTGGAATGGCCATTGGCTCTGCCTCCGGCTCCGGCTCCGGCTCTGGAACAGCAGACACTGGTTCCGGCTCTGGAACAGCAGACACGGGCATGTCCAGGATCCGAGCCAGACGCTCCAGATAGTCCCGGCCCAGGAAGGCGGACGGAACGTGAACAGTCTCTCGCTGGGCAGACGTGACGTGAACAGTCTCTCGCTGGGCAGACGTGACGTGAACAGTGTCTGACTGGGCAGACGGGACGTGAACAGGCTCTCGACCACCTCCTCCACTGCGACCTCCACGGGTCCCACGAAACTTAACTAATCGGGTCCCCTTAAAAAACTCCCTTCTCTCCCGCTCGGTGGCTGGGGAAGAGATATTGAGAAACATACCGCTGGATCTTGTGAGGACGGAGTCCTTCTGTCACGGAACACACACTGGAGGCAGAAAATCCAAAAGCAGTAGTTTAATATAAAAGGGCAATCCAAACTCTTAGTCATCCAGGCAGGGGTCAAAAGTCCAATAAGGCAATCCAAAACATAAAATACAAACGAGAACCAGTACGATACAAATAACGGAAGTGTGGGGACATAATACAAGGACTCCGTGACACATACTGAAACAGACAGGGTTATATACACAGGGAATCGACAATGATAATGGGGAATTGGCTGAGTGCAATGATCAGTGATAAGAAACAGCTGAGTGCAATGATGAGACAAAGGATCGTGGGAAATGTAGTTCATAAGTGAAGGACACCGTGGGAAAGGAGGACATCTAGTGGACATCAGGGGAACACAAACCCAACACTGTGACAAAGACAGTCTCAAAAACACGCTTTGAAATCGCTGGTGTTTCTGACGTCACAAACTACCTTGTAACCAATCAGATCAACGTGTGATCGTCAACGAGTGGATCTCTGAGTGAGTGAGTGAGTGGAGGCGGGGCTCATTTGCATATTCATAGAACCGTGCATACTAAATGAGGCAAAGGTGTCAAATTACATTCAAGATATTTGAAGGCATGAAGAATCAATGAAAATAAGTTTATATATGTCATTTTGTTGATCAAAGATGAGTTTTAAGGACTTTAAGGTTTTTTTGTTTTACACAGTGTTTTACCTTCCTGTTGATGTGGCAGCGAGCGAGTCTGACGCAGGTTTCTCCCTCGGCGCCGGCGTCTCCCTGCGAGCGGTACAGTAGCGCGGCCTGCTGATATCTGTGTGTGGCCTGCGTGTGCTCTCCTAGCGCCTCGTGAGCCGCGGCCCGGTTAAACTGCAGGTCAGCGATGCGCTCGCCTCGCTCTCCCGATCGGGACAGGACCTCGAGCCCTTTACGAGGATCTCCAGCCTCCACGAGCGCAGCGCCAAGATTCAACACACACGTCCTCTGAAGACTCTTCTCTCTGAGCTGCAGGAGGAATCAGAGCATCAGAGATATTTATTGTGTTTCTCTGGCTGGTATGAGAGTCATATGTAAGCAATAAGGTACTCGAGGCTAGTGCTGTATGGGGGATAAGTCACGGCTGAAGGGCTTTATTGTTAGAACGGCTGTGGTTAGATATGATGTGAAGCGGAATCAGTCGTGAGTTATTCATGATACTGCCTCGAGTAAAGCCAAAAAACATGTATCAATGCAACTTTTATGAAGTAAAATCACTAAAAGCCTTCCTTCTGCTGTATTATGTTTCTCTGGCTGGCATGAGAGTCATATATACAGTCAAACCAAAGATTATTCAGACACCCAGACATACTTTTTGACATTTTTCACTAGTGTGTGCAGGACACTATAGTTCAATTATGTAAGTGAGGAGAGCAAAATAAAGTAAACTGTGACACATTATACCCGACAATTCTTCATACAGCGACTACCAGTAACATTTATACAAATTTGGGACCACCCCAAATTTGAGCTTCTTTTGCTGAAGTGTTTTTTCTTTAATAACTAATTCAGCTTTTTACACCACAGACTGAACAACATGAAGCATTGCTTGGTAACTGGTTGAGCTAAACTGGTATTATCTAATTGTGTAGTTAAATTTAACAGCTGACAGATATTCAACATAATTCATGTGTGAGAGTCTAACAGAAGGACGGACACAACCTGTCAAATATACACTGATTTAATAACTCTGAGTTATTCTCATATTTTACTACCATTTTCTAAACTATAGCGAATAAACTGTGATAATGTGAGAAATGTTGAAAGAGTCTGAATAAATTTTGGTTTGACTGTATATTAGGGATGCGATATATCAGCCACCATATCGGTATCGGACGATATATGTTCATTTTTAATGTTATCGTTATCGGCCCGATAAGAAAATTTGTCCGATATATTAAAGCCGATAAATAATGTATTATTTCCTTCAGCTGAGACAGATGGCACTGTTCAACATGATGGTTTTGAATTGCTTGAAATATGATTGAAATCACTTTAAAAAAAGGAAAATCCAGTTGCGGCACAAATCTGTCATACAGGCTACATAAAATTATATTCTCATTTGCATATTCATTGAACCGTGTATACTAAATGAGGCAAGGGTGTCGAGTTACATTCAAGCTATTTTAATGCATTAAGACAAAAACAAAGTTTAAATATGTAATTTTGGTGATCAACGATGAGTTTTAAGAAATACAATTATTGACTACAGGGCGACTTTAATGTTTCCTGGTAATGAGTCTGAAGTCCCACACATTGACAGAAAATAGTGTTTCAAAGTAAGATGGATATGACAGGTGGCTCATTAAAAGGATATGTACATTAATTTGGTTTCAGGTAGACTACATTGTCTTGAGTTTGCATGATTTCAGGTACCTTAGTGGCAGCTCTCAGCGCGCTCTTGAAGCGCCTCAGCGCAGCGGTATAGTCTCGGCTCTGCAGCGCTTCATGTCCATCTGCGGTCAGTCTCTCGATCTCCAGCTGAGCTTCTGTCTCCAGCACATCAGATCTGCTCCTGCTCCTCTGCTTCTCACGAGCGTCTCTGACCGGAGACCCGTCAGAGGCCATGAACTCAGCGGAGATCCCGGGTGCGGGAACACATGATGCTCACCTGAGACCCGGAGAACGAGGACGAGCTTTATTTACTACAACACAGGGTGTTTCAAAGCAGCTTTACAGAGATAACTAATGCAGCAAAGTTTGTTTCCAGAAGGAAATAGCGTCACAGTCCAGCTTAAGTAAGTTGAGTGATGGTTCATTTTTGTTGTAAAAAAGTTAGGCTATTAGTTTTGTTAATTTATATATATAGCCGTTCTGGAGAAAACTGTGATGTCATCGCCCAGCTCAGTTCTCTAATAGTGTCAATGCAGGAGATCAATAATATTGTTGAATAGTAAATTAGCTAAATGTTCCCACACAAGCCAAAAGCGACAAAAGACTAGGAAATGTCTGTAATTCTCTTTTTTCAGGCACTTTATGGTTTGCTGCTAGTGTGAACGGAAGAGCTTGAATTACTTCAAAATGCAAAACCATTATAATCTCAGTCAATTCGAGGTGTTTTAAAAAAAAGAAGAGATAAATGGCCACTGGTTACTACAGTGACTGTGTTAAACCCATTTTGCAAACATTAAACAATTATGCAAATAATTAGATGTATGACATATCTGGGGACAAAATATCATTAATGTGGCATTAATGTGTTCCTGAAGCAGCGACAAGGCCATGGGTTCGATTCCCAAGGGATGCATGAACTGATAAAATGTCTAACTTGAATACAATACGAGTCACATATAAAAGCATCGGCTGAATGCATGAATGAGTTAAGCTAGTTTTATAATGAAATATATTTTCCGTGATATTGAAGCTTTTTAAAGTAAAGTAAATTGACTGACTTCAAAGTATTTAAAGGGATAGTTCACCCAAAAATGAAAATTCTGTCAGTATTTACTCTCCCTCATGATGTTCAACACCATAAGACCTAAGACCGTAAGATATTTGTGATTAAATCTGAGAGCTGGATCACTCCTCCATAGGCTTCTAAAGGATTGATACTTGCCAGCCCCGAAAAGTTATTAAAGACATTGTTAAAATAGTCCAAATGACTACAGTGGCTCAATCTTAAGTTTATCAAGCGACGAGAATACTTTTTGTGCACAAAAACAAACAAAAATAACGACTTTATTTCAACTATTCATTTCCTTCTCTGTGGGCCTCGAGTCAGTTAGCGTAGTGTGATAGCGTAGTGTGATAGCGTAGTGTGATAGCGTAGTGTGATAGCGTAGTGTGATAGCGTAGTGTGACAGCGTAGTGTGACAACGTAGTGTGACAGCGTAGTGTGATAGCGTAGTGTGACAGCGTAGTGTGACAGCGTAGTGTGATAGCGTAGTGTGATAGCGTAGTGTGATAGCGTAGTGTGACAGCGTAGTGTGACAGCGTAGTGTGATAGCGTAGTGTGACAGCGTAGTGTGATAGCGTAGTGTGATAGCGTAGTGTGATAGCGTAGTGTGATAGCGTAGTGTGACAGCGTAGTGTGACAGCGTAGTGTGACAGCGTAGTGTGACAGCGTAGTGTGATAGCGTAGTGTGATAGCGTAGTGTGATAGCGTAGTGTGATAACGTAGTGTGATAGCGTAGTGTGACAGCGTAGTGTGACAGCGTAGTGTGACAGCGTAGTGTGACAGCGTAGTGTGACAGCGTAGTGTGATAGCGTAGTGTGACAGCGTAGTGTGACAGCGTAGTGTGGTAGCGTAGTGTGACAGCGTAGTGTGACAGCGTAGTGTGGTAGCGTAGTGTGACAGCGTAGTGTGACAGCGTAGTGTGACAGCGTAGTGTGATAGCGTAGTGTGACAGCGTAGTCTGACAGCGTAGTGTGACAGCGTAGTGTGACAGCGTAGTGTGATAGCGTAGTGTGACAGCGTAGTGTGACAGCGTAGTGTGACAGCGTAGTGTGACAGCGTAGTGTGACAGCGTAGTGTGACAGCGTAGTGTGGTAGCGTAGTGTGACAGCGTAGTGTGACAGCGTAGTGTGACAGCGTAGTGTGGCAGCGTAGTGTGATAGCGTAGTGTGATAGCGTAGTGTGACAGCGTAGTGTGACAGCGTAGTGTGACAGCGTAGTGTGACAGCGTAGTGTGACAGCGTAGTGTGACAGCGTAGTGTGACAGCGTAGTGTGACAGCGTAGTGTGATAGCGTAGTGTGATAGCGTAGTGTGATAGCGTAGTGTGACAGCGTAGTGTGATAGCGTAGTGTGACAGCGTAGTGTGACAGCGTAGTGTGACAGCGTAGTGTGACAGCGTAGTGTGATAGCGTAGTGTGATAGCGTAGTGTGACAGCGTAGTGTGATAGCGTAGTGTGATAGCGTAGTGTGATAGCGTAGTGTGATAGCGTAGTGTGACAGCGTAGTGTGACAGCGTAGTGTGACAGCGTAGTGTGACAGCGTAGTCTGACAGCGTAGTGTGACAGCGTAGTGTGACAGCGTAGTGTGACAGCGTAGTGTGACAGCGTAGTGTGACAGCGTAGTGTGACAGCGTAGTGTGACAGCGTAGTCTGACAGCGTAGTGTGACAGCGTAGTGTGATAGCGTAGTGTGACAGCGTAGTGTGACAGCGTAGTGTGACAGCGTAGTGTGACAGCGTAGTGTGATAGCGTAGTGTGACAGCGTAGTGTGATAGCGTAGTGTTACAGCGTAGTGTGACAACGTAGTGTGACAGCGTAGTGTGATAGCGTAGTGTGATAGCGTAGTGTGACAGCGTAGTGTGACAGCGTAGTGTGACAGCGTAGTGTGACAGCGTAGTCTGACAGCGTAGTGTGACAGCGTAGTGTGACAGCGTAGTGTGACAGCGTAGTGTGACAGCGTAGTGTGACAGCGTAGTGTGACAGCGTAGTCTGACAGCGTAGTGTGACAGCGTAGTGTGATAGCGTAGTGTGATAGCGTAGTGTGATAGCGTAGTGTGACAGCGTAGTGTGATAGCGTAGTGTGATAGCGTAGTGTGATAGCGTAGTGTGACAGCGTAGTGTGATAGCGTAGTGTGATAGCGTAGTGTGATAACGTAGTGTGATAGCGTAGTGTGATAGCGTAGTGTGATAGCGTAGTGTGATTGATAGCGTAGTGTGATAGCGTAGTGTGATTGATAGCGTAGTGTGATAGCGTAGTGTGATAGCGTAGTGTGATACCGTAGTGTGACAGCGTAGTGTGACAGCGTAGTGTGACAGCGTAGTGTGATAGCGTAGTGTGACAACGTAGTGTGACAGCGTAGTGTGACAGCGTAGTGTGATAGCGTAGTGTTACAGCGTAGTGTGACAACGTAGTGTGACAGCGTAGTGTGATAGCGTAGTGTGATAGCGTAGTGTGATAGCGTAGTGTGACAGCGTAGTGTGACAGCGTAGTGTGACAGCGTAGTGTGACAGCGTAGTGTGATAGCGTAGTGTGACAACGTAGTGTGACAGCGTAGTGTGACAGCGTAGTGTGATAGCGTAGTGTGATAGCGTAGTGTGACAACGTAGTGTGACAGCGTAGTGTGATAGCGTAGTGTGATAGCGTAGTGTGATAGCGTAGTGTGACAGCGTAGTGTGATAGCGTAGTGTGATAACGTAGTGTGATAGCGTAGTGTGATAGCGTAGTGTGACAGCGTAGTGTGATAGCGTAGTGTGATAGCGTAGGGTGATAGCGTAGTGTGATAGCGTAGTGTGATAGCGTAGTGTGATAGCGTAGTGTGATAGCGTAGTGTGATAGCGTAGTGTGATTGATAGCGTAGTGTGATAGCGTAGTGTGATTGATAGCGTAGTGTGATAGCGTAGTGTGATACCGTAGTGTGATAGCGTAGTGCTACGTAACACGCAGGCTCACTATTGGCCGACGCTGGTCATGTGTGTGATGCGTGTGACGTACAACACAGAAGCGCTGCGCTGTTACACTAGTGAACTCACTCGACGCCCACAGAGAAGGAAATCAATAGTTGAAATAAAGTCGTTATTTTCTTTTTTTTGCGCACAAAAAGTATTCTCGTCGCTTGATAAACTTAAGATTGAGCCACTGTAGTCACTTGGACTATTTTAACGATGTCTTCAATAACTTTTCGGGGCTGGCAAGTTTCAATCCCTTAGAAGCCTATGGAGGAGTGATCCAGCTCTCAGAATTAATCAAAAATATCTTAATTTGTGTTGCAAGAAGAACGAAGGTCTTACGGGGTTGAACAACATGAGGGAGAGTAATTACTGACAGAATCTTCATTTTTGAGTGAACTATCTCTTTAAGTTAAGAACCGTCGGCAATGTCGGCCCAGATCCGGCCCACATCTGGTACGCCTTGAATCCACCAGATGTGGGCCGGATCCGGGCATACAGTATGCTGTTTGGGGAAAATAAATCATCAGATATCCCAGCTATAACAAGGAACATACTCAGAACGTTTTGTAAAAGGTTCTCTCAAAGTTATGAACAAACGTTCTTCCAGTAACATTAGTAGAACGTTCCTTCAAAGTAATCTGGTATTAAATAAAGTTCCCCAAACATTATTTACCCAGCAAAACACAACATTCTAACATTAGTATTTGGTTCCCGTTTTATTTTTTGCAACCATAAAACGATTATTTTTAAATAGCCTAAAAATAACTTATATAGAACGTTCCCTAGCGGTAATTGTTAGGCTATGCTGTATTTTACCCCAGACAAACCTTACAAAACTTTGCAAATGTTTTTGTGTAATGACCAATACAGAGCTCTGCATAAAATGTAGAAATTGTATCAATCAAAATGCGTTATAATGATCAGATATATCCAACTTTATAGATTAAAAAATATTAGGCCTATAAGCATAAATTCGTGGGTTTGTTAATCTTCATTTACTGCTCGCTAACAGAAACCGCGAACTCGAGTTCATGTTATTTCTTTTAAAGAAAGCTTTCCAGGCTAACCAAAAACTACGTTCTGGGAATGAAAATAGTTAGCATCAGAACGTTTTAGATAAACGATCACCGTTTTTTACTAATTATTTCAGAACATTCAAAAGTAACGTTCCCTTAATAATGTTTGCA
>NW_027508741.1:2095000-2140000 GCF_051911475.1 Siphateles boraxobius | reverse complement strand
GTTTTCTTTCAGTTGAAAACATTAAACAATATGTGTAAACAAAAAATGTAAAGAAGCATTTATGATCAATCAGTACGAAAGGGGGAAAAACGCTAATAAAACAGACCGTTCCACTTATCGTACAGAACGAAGGTATACACTCGCGTCAACATAATATTTATGTTGTTTATATTGTTACAATATGAAAACAGTAATATTCACATGCTCGAGTAGAAAACGCGCTGCCGCTGACAGACGTTGCAGGGACACAGTGACAGATAACAAAGTTTCGAACAGCACTTCGTGTTTTCTGTTAAGGACGGCTTCTTTAACGAAACTTAAAGGAAGTATATGTGTCAAAATCATTTTTCGATCATACTCAAATGCACTCAAATGCCGTACACTACATAGGGATTAGTGAGGAGTAAACGAGTGAGTGGTTTTGGCCACAGTATTTGTCCCCTAAAAGAAAGTGATTCTGAACTGCTGAAACGAGTTGTCAGTAATTCCAGTCTCACTTCCTGCTGAACCTGCGTAGGTTCGTAACTAATTTGCATAATGTCCGCACTCTGGTCTTGATTGGCTGAACAGCGTCTCTTAGCTCCGCCCTCAAACACTGTAGTGTATCTGAGACTGGAAGAGTTTGGTTCGTGTTGTTCGTGTCGAGAAGACGCTGTTTTCTGCTGAGATTGATGCGGTAAAACCCACGCCATCGTCACTGTTCCTATAAAGAGCTGAAATTCAGATATGATAATGAGCGTTTGCTTTCTGACCAATCACAGCAGAGCAGCTCTCAGAGAGGCGGGGCTTAGAGAGACTGAATCTTTGATCAGAGTTTCAGACACTGAGAGGAAAGAGCTGAAGCTGCAGTGGAGATTATGAGGACATTAGTGTTTTTGATCTTGGCTGCATGAGAATCTGTTGTAGGAGAAAACAACATTAGCAACCTTTAAAAGAGCATAATATCGGCACTTTCAATATGTAATTGTGAATCTCTGATGTTTTCTGCTCAGGCCAGCGGGCTTCAGTTTCGTCACACTGACAACATCAACCACTGGAGGAACGCCATGATGGAGGTCGGCTTGCCAACGGTAAATCACACTCATGTTTCAGCCCATAATGCAACAGGAACTGTTGTCTACTGTAGTGAATACTTCATATCACTGAAGATGTTGTATATTCTGCAGATGTTTCATCCAGAGACGACGGATGTGTATGATAAGAAGAACATGCCCAGAGCGGTTTACTGCATTCATGCTCTGAGGTCTGAACTCCTGGCTCACATCATCCAGAGTAATGACTTCCGACTGTTTTTACACTTATGCATTATTTCATGGTTTCTGATCTCTTGTTAGTTTGTACCTGTTTCGTTTGGGACTCGCCCCTCAGATCCACGACCTGTGTGGGAAGGTCAAGTTCACAGGTAAAATGTGTTTATTTCTTTTATGACTAATTCTACAGTGTCATCTACATCATCAGCTCTGTGCGTGTGTAAATATTAGTGCCGGGCAACGATTAATCGCATCCAAAATAAAAGTTTGTGTTTACATGATATATGTGTGTGTAGTGTGTATAATTATTTTGTATATATAAATGCACACATATGCATGTATATATTTAAGAAAACTGTGTTCTTTATATATAAAATATTTATATATTATATAAATATATGTATATACATGCAAATATTTCTCAAATATATACACTGCTGTTCAAAAGTTTGGGGTCGGTAAGATTTTTAATGTTTTTAAAAGAAGTCTTCTGCTCACCAAGGCTGCATTTAATTGATTAAAAATACAAAACAAACACAGTAATATAGTGAAATATCATTCTAATGTAAATCATCTGTTTTCTATGTGAATATATAATAAAGTGTAATTTATTCCTGTGATCAAAGCTGAATTTTCAGCATCATTTCTCCAGTCTTCAGTGTCACATGATCCCTCAGAAATCACTATAATATGATGATTTGATGCTCAAGAAACATTTATGATTATTATCAGCGTTGAAAACAGTGCTTCATATTTTTGTGCAAACCGTGATTCATTTCTTTCAGGATTCTTTGAAAGTTCAAGAGAACCATTTAATTAAAAAAATAAATATTTAGCATTTTTATAAATGTCTTTGCTGTCACTTTTGATCAATTTAATGCATCCTTTCTGAAGAAAAGTATTAATTTCTTTAAAAAAAAAAAAATCGTATTGACCCTAAACGTTTGAACGGTAGTGTACATGCACATGTGTATGTGTGTGTGTATATATACAAAGTATTTATACACAGTACACACACATATCATGTAAACACAAACTGTTATTTTGGATGCGATTAATCGTTGCCCAGCACTAGTAAATCTAGTTTCAGTTTACGCCGTTTCTATAGTGTGTTTCAGCATCTGAAGCACAGCTGTCTGTTTCTAAACTGTGTGTGTTCTGCAGAGGAGGAGATCAATAACATGAAACTGGAGCTGGATAAATACGGGATTCAGATGCCAGCGTTCAGCAAGATCGGAGGAATTCTGGCCAATGAGCTCTCAGTGGACGAGGCGGCAGGTGCGACACATCTCCGCATATTTATAATGGCTCGTTTCCACTGAGCGGTACGGTACAGTACGGTTCGGGTCGGTAAACCATGATCCGGCTAGCGTTTCCACCGCCAACAGTACCCTTAATTGATAGGCGTGGTGTTTGCCGGAAAGAAGCGATCGACGTCATTTCCGCGCGAAGAAGCAAAGCCACATAGTAAACAACAATGGATGACATACAGCAGATCTTGTTCTTTCTTCTCAGCATGTTTGTCACAAGAAACAAGCGCCGGCATTACGCGTTTCTCAATACCAAGTAGCCTACGCAAAGTCCGACTCAGGAGACTGACTCCCGAGGACGCGAGTCCAGTAGTTCTGCTAATGGAACCGTGCGTTCTTGAAAGCGCCACTCAGCTCGCTCTGCTACTCCGGTTATTTCCGTATGTACATTTTAGGCAACAATAAAACGCAATATGTTATAAAACACCACTCTGCTTCTTTTCGATTTCATTTAAATACATTTTAAACATTATAAGCGCACAAATGTGGTTCAGGCGCTGAATGTATGTACGGTAGCAACTAAATATAAAACACAGTCCTGCCACTTTTCGTTCAAATTTTAAAATATTAAACATATTCCAGGCAATATGTGCATTGGTACAAATGTTGCAATAAACAACATTACAGATGATCTTGTAATAAAATAAAAAATGACAAAACTCAACCCTATGTCTTTTTGTTAAATTTCAGTTTTATCAATAATAGCCATTATAAAAGTATAAGTAAAAGGTACAGAAAGCTATACAGTAAAGCTTTAATAATATAAAACAAACAATTCAGTCAAATATACAAATTCAGCGCTCAAATATATGAATCTGCCAAAACTATTGGCCAGGGAACGAATTATAGATTCACGAGACCAAAGATCGCCTGTTAGGTCTACACAAGACGAATTATATCTCATGTTTAACCACTACAGAGACGTAAGACGTCAGAACGACTAGAGTCTGACGTCGTTCATCTTTAAAGTCAGCAAGAAAGGGAAGTTACGTTAGTCTTTCCTTCTCTATTGTGTCGTATATCGAGTGAAGCGCTTCTGGAACAAGAATAAATGTGGGCGGGGCTTAATTGTGTCTGTGTGGAATTGATTGGATGGTTGTGGTTTTCTATTGGCTGATCTCATGTGAGTGACAGGTTATAGCCCCGCCCACATCAGAGAAGAGATGCTGCAAGAGGAACTGATTCTGATTCAAGATTACCAGGAACATGATTTTAAAGTAATCACTCGATCTCTCTGCTGTGTTAGTGCACGCGGCTGTGATCGCCATCAATGAAGCGGTGGACCGGGGGTGTGTGGAGGTCACAGGTCGAGCCCTGCAGAACCCCAACGCCATGCTGAGCGCCCTTCAGGACCGGCTCATGCCCGTCTACCAGGAGATGCTACGACAGGCGCGCGTTCAGAAGGCGTCTCAGGCGCGAACACACGTAAGAGCATCACATGACCACAAACTGACAAGAGACGAAGTGCTGCTGTCGAGCTGATGTGAACGATTCTGTTTTTTTAATGTTTGTTTTATTTTATTATTATTGCATTTTCTTCAGGGTTCCCACGGGTCGTGGCTTATGCACACTAGCTAGCGTGATTCACGTTAGTTACGCGCATTTATGTGTTGCGTTAAATGTTTCGCACGTGAGGTACTTTGTGTTGTACGTTGCCATGACGTTCACGCGCGCAAAACTGTAACAATGTTTGCAACAACACGATGTAACCTTGCTCTCACCTGAAATGTGTAATGTGTACCAAAATGAGGTATTGGACCTGGAAAGTTCTTGGAAGTTAACAGAGGTGTGGGAACCCTGTTTCTTGAACACTTACACAACAGTGTACATCACATGTCTGTAACAACTCATAATGTACAAAACAAAACAAACAAACACCGGGGCTCATATAACATGAAATTGGATAATACAGTATGTACTTTGGATTTCAGAGTTAACAATGCATCGCAATCAATAATAGCCACAGATATAAGCAATAAAATAGGAATATAGTGCAAATAATATATATTTTATATGAATGTAATACCTAGTTAAGCATTTTGTTCCTCCTGTATTATATTGATAATATCCCCATGTTCAATGAATAATAAAAAGGGACTCCAGCCCTCTTAAATTGGTCGTCTTTACCCTTAAGAATGTTATCTTTTCCATTGCAATGCATGAAGATATTTCTCTTAATGAATGAGTTATAGTAGGTCTTTCTAACGATTCTGTGTTTCACAGGGAAACGGATCAGCAGAGAACGACATTTATGAGGAATATCTGACGCAGAGAGAAATTCAAGACTCCGTTAACAGAGTCAACAGTGAGTCGTGAAATCACGTCTGGGTCACTCATATTTCACCACAAAATCTAATAAGAATTTCAATAATTTGGACATTTGTATAAAAGGAAAACCAGGAAGTTTTTTTTTTAACACTTTAAAGTAAGGTTTCATTTGTTAAAATTAATTAGCTGCATTAGTTAACATTAACTAAGAATAAACAACACTTCTACAGCATATATTAATCAATTTAATTTCTGCAATAACTTTTGCACTATTAAAATTAAATGTTGTGTTTGTTAACATTAGTTAATCTACTGTTTATTTTTTGTTCATGTTAGTTCAATTATATTCTTATTGACATTAACAGAGATAATAAATGCTTCCAAAAATATTTTGTTCATTGTTAGTTTGAGCTTTTAGACCTTAAAAAAATTTGCCTAGATTTGTTTAATACATTGTGACAATAATATTATTGCTATTTTGGTTATACTATTGTCATTGTAAATAACAACAATTATTGCTGTTTTATTACCATTTTAAATATTTTTCTTTATCTTTTTATTATTATTGTTATTTTTAATCATATTACACTTGTTTTGCATTAATAAGTGCAGTTACTAATAATGTTACATGTTTATTTATTGAAAAGTTGACCGTAAAGCACTGAGCTTGAATTGAGATGCAGATAAATCTTTATTAAATTTAAATATTCTACTCTTCTTTACTTACTTTCTGTGTAGTTCAGTCATGATTTGAAGTTTTTCATCAGACTTTGTGACTTTTTTCCTACATTTTTCCATATATTAGGGAGTAGAAATGGCTAATAAGTGCTCCTCTGGTAATATCCATCTACTGGTTATAGTGGTAATTTCATGTCTTTAAAAAAAAAAAGTTTGTTTGCTATGAAATTCATTTTTCTACATCTTTATACTTTTAGTTTTACATATCATCACATTAAATGTTATCCAATTTTAATGTTATTTTAGAGCTCTGAAGTGCTGGGAAAAGTGTGAAGCCCTTGAAAAGTGCTGAGATTAAGAATGTAAAAAACTATTTCTGCCACAATACCATGGTTACAGTTAGCATTGCTACATTAAATCTAAGGTGAATTTCAGTGATTTGTGGACTGAGAATTCTTCTATAACTTGTTTGTTCATGGCACGATAAAACATTATTTGCATCGGCAGAAAAAATGATTGCAAAATCAGTTCTCTCTCTCTGTGTGTGTGTGTGTGTGTTGCAGTGCGCGCGGCGGTGGAGTGTGTGGACGAGGCGTTGGACTGCACTGACCCGCTGGCGCTGATCTGTGCCCTGCAGAACCCCAGTCTGGCGCTCAGAGGACTGGTCCGAGATCACGCCGGCTGGTACCTGGAGCAGATGAGCGCTGATCGAGAGCAGAAAGCCCTGGTGAGACTCACACACAGCATCATCTCTCTCACCGCTCACTCATAAACTGTCCACCGGTGACTGAAGTGTGTGTTTGTCAGGATCTGGGGTGTGTGGATCCTCTGGAGAGAGATGAACTACAGGAGGCCGTCAACATGGGCAATGAGGACGCGCAGAGAGATCGAACCAGTCAGTGAAACACTATAACGCACTGCACGTGCTGCTAATTAGTTTGAGTGTTCATTTTTGGTGTTTAAAGGATGGTTCACCTAATTCTGTCATTAATCACTCATGTCGTACCAAACCCATAAGACATTCCTTCATCTCCATTTTGTAAACAATACATGTTCCACCGATTAAAAGTTTTAAAGTTTTTTTTTTTTGAAGAAACTAATACTTTTATTCAGCATGGACACATTAGTTTGATCAAAAGTGACATTAAGGACATTTTTAAAATAAAATGGAAAAATAAATGCTGTTTCATGTACAGTAAGGTGTGTGTGTGTGTGTGTGTGTGTGTGTGTGTGTGTGTGTGTGTGTGTGTGTGTGTGTGTGTGTGTGTGTGTGTGTGTGTGTGTGTGTGTGTGTGTGTGTGTGTGTGTGTGTGTGTGTGTGTGTGTGTGTGTGTGTGTGTGTGTGTGCAGTTCAACAGGCGGTGAGTAAAATAAACGAGGCCGTGCAGCGCGGGGAAGCTCGTCAGACGGTTCGGGCACTAATGAATCCAGATGCTCATCTGCCGGACGTTTATCCGTTCGCTGCGGAGCTTTACCAGAAAGAGCTGGCACCCCTGCAGCACCAGTGTCCACAGGTAACACACGCCTAACCCTGGGTTAACCTTTCTTCTAAACGATGATATGTTAAAAGGTTACATCGAAACAATGTTAAAATGTTACAGTGAAACGATGTTAATGTTACAGTGAAACGATATGTTAAAATGTTACAGTGAAACGATATGTTAATGTTACAGTGAAACGATGTTAATGTTACAGTGAAACGATATGTTAATGTTACAGTGAAACGATATGTTAATGTTACAGTGAAACGATATGTTAATGTTACCGTGAAACGATATGTTAATGTTACAGTGAAACGATAGGTTAATGTTACAGTGAAACGATATGTTAATGTTACAGTGAAACGATATGTTAAAATGTTACAGTGAAACGATATGTTAATGTTACAGTGAAACGAAACGATATGTTAAAATGTTACAGTGAAACGATATGTTAATGTTACAGTGAAACGATATGTTAATGTTACAGTGAAACGATATGTTAATGTTACAGTGAAACGATATGTTAATGTTACAGTGAAACGATATGTTAATGTTACAGTGAAACGATATGTTAATGTTACAGTGAAACGATATGTTAATGTTACAGTGAAACGATATGTTAATGTTACCGTGAAACGATATGTTAAAATGTTACAGTGAAACGATATGTTAATGTTACAGTGAAACGATATGTTAATGTTACAGTGAAACGAAACGATATGTTAAAATGTTACAGTGAAACGATATGTTAAAATGTTACAGTGAAACGATATGTTAATGTTACAGTGAAACGATATGTTAATGTTACAGTGAAACGATATGTTAATGTTACAGTGAAACGATATGTTAATGTTACAGTGAAACGAAACGATATGTTAAAATGTTACAGTGAAACGATATGTTAATGTTACAGTGAAACGATATGTTAAAATGTTACAGTGAAACGATATGTTAAAATGTTACAGTGAAACGATATGTTAAAATTACAGTGAAACGATATGTTAAAATGTTACAGTGAAACGATATGTTAAAATGTTACAGTGAAACGATATGTTAAAATGTTACAGTGAAACGATATGTTAATGTTACAGTGAAACGATATGTTAATGTTACAGTGAAACGATATGTTAATGTTACAGTGAAACGATATGTTAATGTTACAGTGAAACGATATGTTAATGTTACCGTGAAACGATATGTTAATGTTACAGTGAAACGATATGTTAAAATGTTACAGTGAAACGATATGTTAATGTTACAGTGAAACGATATGTTAATGTTACAGTGAAACGAAACGATATGTTAAAATGTTACAGTGAAACGATATGTTAATGTTACAGTGAAACGATATGTTAATGTTACAGTGAAACGATATGTTAATGTTACAGTGAAACGAAACGATATGTTAAAATGTTACAGTGAAACGATATGTTAATGTTACAGTGAAACGATATGTTAATGTTACAGTGAAACGATATGTTAATGTTACAGTGAAACGATATGTTAATGTTACAGTGAAACGATATGTTAATGTTACAGTGAAACGAAACGATATGTTAAAATGTTACAGTGAAACGATATGTTAATGTTACAGTGAAACGATATGTTAAAATGTTACAGTGAAACGATATGTTAAAATGTTACAGTGAAACGATATGTTAATGTTACAGTGAAACGATATGTTAATGTTACAGTGAAACGAAACGATATGTTAAAATGTTACAGTGAAACGATATGTTAATGTTACAGTGAAACGATATGTTAATGTTACAGTGAAACGATATGTTAATGTTACAGTGAAACGAAACGATATGTTAAAATGTTACAGTGAAACGATATGTTAATGTTACAGTGAAACGATATGTTAATGTTACAGTGAAACGATATGTTAATGTTACAGTGAAACGATATGTTAATGTTACAGTGAAACGATATGTTAATGTTACAGTGAAACGATATGTTAATGTTACAGTGAAACGATATGTTAATGTTACAGTGAAACGATATGTTAAAATGTTACAGTGAAACGATATGTTAAAATGTTACAGTGAAACGATATGTTAATGTTACAGTGAAACGATATGTTAATGTTACAGTGAAACGATATGTTAATGTTACAGTGAAACGATATGTTAATGTTACCGTGAAACGATATGTTAATGTTACAGTGAAACGATATGTTAAAATTACAGTGAAACGATATGTTAATGTTACCGTGAAACGATATGTTAATGTTACAGTGAAACGATATTTTAATGTTACAGTGAAACGATATGTTAATGTTATATGAAACGATATGTTAATGTTACAGTGAAACGATGTTAATGTTACAGTGAAACGATATGTTAATGTTATATGAAACGATATGTTAATGTTACAGTGAAACGATATGTTAATGTTATATGAAACGATATGTTAATGTTACAGTGAAACGATATGTTAATGTTACAGTGAAACGATATGTTAAAATTACAGTGAAACGATATGTTAATGTTACCGTGAAACGATATGTTAATGTTACAGTGAAACGATATGTTAATGTTACAGTGAAACGATATGTTAATTTTACAGTGAAACGATATGTTAATGTTATATGAAACGATATGTTAATGTTACAGTGAAACGATGTTAATGTTACAGTGAAACGATATGTTAATGTTATATGAAACGATATGTTAATGTTACAGTGAAACGATATGTTAATGTTATATGAAACGATATGTTAATGTTACAGTGAAACGATATGTTAATGTTACAGTGAAACGATATGTTAATGTTACAGTGAAACGATATGTTAATGTTACAGTGAAACGATATGTTAATGTTACAGTGAAACGATATGTTAATGTTACCGTGAAACGATATGTTAATGTTACCGTGAAACGATATGTTAATGTTACAGTGAAACGATATGTTAATGTTACAGTGAAACGATATGTTAATGTTATATGAAACGATATGTTAATGTTACAGTGAAACGATATGTTAATGTTATATGAAACGATATGTTAATGTTACAGTGAAACGATATGTTAATGTTACAGTGAAACGATATGTTAATGTTACAGTGAAACGATATGTTAATGTTACAGTGAAACGATATGTTAATGTTACAGTGAAACGATATGTTAATGTTACAGTGAAACGATATGTTAATGTTACAGTGAAACGATATGTTAATGTTACAGTGAAACGATATGTTAATGTTACCGTGAAACGATATGTTAATGTTACAGTGAAACGATATGTTAAAATGTTACAGTGAAACGATATGTTAATGTTACAGTGAAACGATATGTTAATGTTACAGTGAAACGAAACGATATGTTAAAATGTTACAGTGAAACGATATGTTAATGTTACAGTGAAACGATATGTTAATGTTACAGTGAAACGATATGTTAATGTTACAGTGAAACGATATGTTAATGTTACAGTGAAACGATATGTTAATGTTACAGTGAAACGAAACGATATGTTAAAATGTTACAGTGAAACGATATGTTAATGTTACAGTGAAACGATATGTTAATGTTACAGTGAAACGATATGTTAATGTTACAGTGAAACGATATGTTAATGTTACAGTGAAACGATATGTTAATGTTACAGTGAAACGAAACGATATGTTAAAATGTTACAGTGAAACGATATGTTAATGTTACAGTGAAACGATATGTTAAAATGTTACAGTGAAACGATATGTTAATGTTATATGAAACGATATGTTAATGTTACAGTGAAACGATGTTAATGTTACAGTGAAACGATATGTTAATGTTATATGAAACGATATGTTAATGTTACAGTGAAACGATATGTTAATGTTATATGAAACGATATGTTAATGTTACAGTGAAACGATATGTTAATGTTACAGTGAAACGATATGTTAATGTTATATGAAACGATATGTTAATGTTACAGTGAAACGATATGTTAATGTTATATGAAACGATATGTTAATGTTGCAGTGAAACGATGTTAATGTTACAGTGAAACGATATGTTAATGTTATATGAAACGATATGTTAATGTTACAGTGAAACGATATGTTAATGTTATATGAAACGATATGTTAATGTTACAGTGAAACGATGTTAATGTTACAGTGAAACGATGAGATGTTAAAATGTTACAATGAAACGATGTGATGTTGTTATGAAGTGTTTTATCTTCTGATGTTCCCTGAGCTGCGGCTGTGATGCTTGTTTTCAGGGTTTGCTGCAGCAGGAGGAGTTGTTTGTCGCGGTAGAGATGCTGTCAGCGGTTGCTCTGGTGAATCAGGCTGTGGAGGTGAAAGACTTCGGTGCGTTCAGCGCTACGCTAGTCAGTCCTGCCGCTGGACTCGCTGACATCGATGACGGCCTGATTCAGAGGTCAGACCGTTCACTCATGACACTCACTGTATGAATATATATGTATGGACATCTTATGATTTCGAAGATTTTATTTGTCTGCTTTTATTTAAATCATATTAAATCAAAAGGCCGACGGATAATCGCTAACATGTTTGATACGTGAATTTCTAGGGCTCTAAATGATGAACATGATCTGCTAAACCTGTCAATCTCCTGCAGTTCTTTGGTCTCTGATTGATCGTTTTCACTCTTTTATCAAGTAAAAGTCTTTTAGTGTAATTGTACAAACGTCCTCCTTCAGCTCGAGCCTCACGAGTCTTTCTGTGTCAAATCTGACCTGATTTTATCAAGGAAACGTAAGAATAACTCTGATAGTGCTAGTAATATTTCAGCTGGACTGAAGCAGCTTTACTTGATATCATCATTTATTATAAAAATCACGAGTATCAAATATGATCATCAGGCTTTTGAGGAAGGTTTATCTGTTCTTTACTCAATCATCATTGTATTGCATCTTTTACAACTACAGACCATAAAACTAAGCTTTTAAATATCATCTTACTCAGACCGATTATTGTCAGATATTGACATGCAATTTATGTCAGTATCTGCTGTACTGTTATAAAGATCTCATTTATTTACATTAAAAGCATCAGCATTTCATATAAATATCAGCATCTGCTTCAGACTCTGACTAAAACTGAGCTCAATATTCTCAGTATATCAGACTATATGAGTGATAAAAGCCTGATGGATCAAATATAGTCCACAAAAAACGCATGCAGGCTTTTTTGTTTTAGATGTTGCATGGGATATTTTTTCATTTCAGTCTTTCCAGGGTTAATATCTGGAGTAATAACTGTGTTCAGGTATTTCGAGGAGCTGTGTGAGCAGAAGAGGAGGGCAGGTAAAGCTCTTCTCACCTGGAACGACCTGCAGACAGGACTGAACACCGTCAACACTGCGGCTCACGATGAACATGAACGTCAGTCGATCAGAAACGTTCTTAGTGTGGCTCTGGTTATAATAATTAGTTTTCAACATTAGTAATTGATGGTCTGGTTGTTGATCTCCACAGAGATTCTCACCATCGGTCTGATCAACCAGGCTCTGAGTCGCAGTGATCCTCAGAAGACGCTCTCGGCGCTGATGCTGCCCTCCGGTGGCCTGGAGGACGTGTTTCAGCTCAACGCCACACGCTACCATGACCTGCTGACCCGAGCCAAACGCCACAAGGCAGAGGTGTAGTGATGCGTCCATCAGTTACTGACGTCTTTCTGCACAATTCCTCCGCAGTTCACCTTTAAATGCATTACATTGGATTGCACCTGATCCTAACAGCATGGCTCGCAAAATTTCAAAATCGCTGGTAGCCCTTCGGAGGCACTCTTCAGATTTTGGTTGCCCGAAATGAATTTTACTAGCCCAAATAAAAAGACAACTTTTAATGTAGAAAACTGATTAGGAGTCAAAACATCAATCAAAAACTTTCAAAACACAAATATCAAAAAGTGCGCAGCTCCGTTGTTTTAAAGTCTGACAACGCTAAAACCCGCCATTATTAAAGAGGCCGTGTAAAAACACAGATTATAGCCTATATATTTACTCCAGAAACTAACTCTACAAACATATAAAACTGATAGATGGAGCTCTCAATCTTTACACTGAGGAGAAAACCCAACGCATCTTTCAGACCGAGAGAAACATGATTATGTGTTTCTGCTCAGCAACTCTGAACATCAAACACACGGCAAACGCTTATAACTCTTCATTACTGTCTACTTTCTATGAATAACAGTTTTATCTGATAGCATATTAGACATGACTGTTAGACAGATCGTAAACTAATGAACAGGAGAATGTGAGCACTGTGTGTACAGGCTCAGTCGTTCTCAGCGCCGGCAAAATAAGTCACAGCAACACGCGTGTCTTACGTCACTTCAGAGTTCCTAACGGCGCTGAGAACGAACCAGGAAGACGTTCCTATGGGAACCATTAGATCTCGGGGAACCATCCTGGAGGCTCGTTCCTAGAACTATCCGGTGTGAAAGCCCCTATTGTGAGTGCTGTTTCTGATGACACGCTCATGTCCTGTGTGTGCAGGTGAGCCGTGACCCTGGAGCTGAGCTCTGGTTGGCTGACATTCAGGAAGGTGTGAGACTGGCCAATCAGGACACTCAGAAAGCACTGAAGAGTGAGTGGACGCACACAACCACACGATACGCTTGACGCACATGTAATTGCAAAGGTTTCCGGTAGATTTTAGCCAAAACACTCCAGGCAGAAACATTGTTTAGGTTTTTTTTGCTTCCATAACATGTCTTCATTCAGACTATTTAAGTGTTTATTTTATTGCACTTGATATATTTGCCTCTGTAGATCTTTAAAGGTGGTGAGTTTAAGTTATAAATCTCCACTTCAGCAGCTTTACACACACCACACTTTACAGTTTTATTCATATCTATAAACTTGAGGTTTGTTCAAATATTATTTGCATGATTAAGACAACATTTTACCCCTAAAAACATGGTGAAAATATACTTATTCCTCTCTGTTGACAGTATTTTCTGATTTTATGGAGTGATACGAAATCCAGAATCCACTCTGGAAAAAACTTTAGTATGTCAACAAAATCAAACAAGAATCTCAAAGCTGGCTTTATCCAATTTTCGATGAATTTATGCAAATGAGTGCATATTTAAATAGATAATGGCTATTTTGCATATTTAAAAAATATTTCATGAAACTTACTATGCAAAACATGTTTGCAATTCCTAATGTAATCAGTAAACGGGGGAAGTATTAGTTAAATTGTTTTGCTATATTCACCTGGAGTGTGTTGCCTTGAGTTATTTGTTATACAGCTTTACATTGTAAAGGCCCGTTCACACCAAGGAGGATAATGAAAAAGATAGTCTAAAACTTGTTCTCAGTATTAAAGAACATCAGAGTCCACACCACAGCTATAACTATAACGATATAGAGAAACAATATACTATATCACTTTCAGAACGATGTTTTTTTTCAGAGCTGTTGAACGATGAAACACTGACAGCCAATCAGAAAACATGCTAATTTAAGGGCTCGCGCATTTAAAAGGGCAGACGACATTTAATCACCGAGATCCAGAAAAATCCTCTGTTCAAGAAACTGGATATGGAAAACAATGGTTCATAGCCTCTGAATAACCAGAAGTATTCGCTCAGGCATCAGCACTCGTTTACACGACATCATCTTGCTTCTGTTGAAGTTGCGGTAAAAAAAGCGAGGTGTTTTTATTCCGCTATATTGACCCGTCAGCTGAACCCTGTTAGATTATTAGATGATGACACTAGCTGGAAACACAGCTTGCTGAGGACATCTGCTGGGTAAAGCCTGTCAATGCAGCAAGAACAGCAGAAACATGTTCAGTGTAGAGGTGGGCGATATATCGTTTAGACGATAATATCCAAATTGTTGTCTGGACGATATGCAAAATTGGGATATCGAATATTTCATAATTTGTACAATCCGACCCCCCAAACATGAAAAGAGCTGAAGGAAGTTAAAGAGAAAACAAATAACGCACACTATAACCTTCTAAACAATTATATGTAGCGATTTTAATACTGTAGGGGTTTGTTTGACTGTATTTAATTTTTTGTTCAAAATCACGATTGTTCCTCAATTGCACGAGAGTAAGCTGCTAAAGTTACTAATTTGCAATATACAACTACGTAGTTCTTACCTGTGTGTTATGACGTTTCTTAGGTTGAAGCAACAATCCAAAATCGTAAAGAGTAAAGCTGATGTAAGATTAATAAAATAGCTGCTAGAAAAGGCAAAATATGCGTTGTTGGCGGAAAAATGGTCTTAAGTTAAAAAGTTTTTCTTAAATGTCTGTGGCGTCCTCGAGTGGCGAGCTTCGTGATTGCATCATTAGAAAATTGCGTTGTATAATGAGTCCAAAAGATGGAATACATTTTCCCAAGAGATCGGTTCCGTACGCATTACAAGCCGAACCATCCCGGTGGTTGGACCATTTTTCCTGCCGACCAAAATCCGCGCTGGAGTGAACACCACAACGTTGCGCAACATCAACTGGCAAATGTAATGAAAGCGGAACGAAACTCATTATTTTGTGCTTCACGGACCATTTATCATTTCGGACAAATATCAGTGCAGCGCGATCCGATCTTGAAGCAACACCGTTACTACATAAGAGATCCAGTAAACAAAGCATTTGAATTCGCCACTTAAGTAATAACATCGCTACGAGATCTAGTGAGAAGCATTACAATTTCTCCATTATTAACTGATCAAGCAGCGCTGATGTGGAAACCAGGAGAAACATTGTTCCATGAATGAACTAGTTATAGGTTTTAAGTCCACAGATCATTCACCATGGATTTAATGTAGTAACACTAACTTGTAACCATGGAAGTTTGGCAGAAATATTAAAATGCTTTCAAGTACGTCACACATCTTTTTCCAGCACTTCAAAACTCAAATGTTAAATGTTATTTAAATTTTATTTTTAATGTGATGACCAAAACATTATTTGTTCATCCTTCAAAGATTACCCCCATTTATAAAACTAAAAGTTTCAAGATGTAGGAAAACTCACAATTATTTAAAAATAATTTTTCTTTTAATAAATAGGAAATTTCTATGGCATTTCTTTATTTTTGCTGTATCGAAAACGTACCGAACCGTGACACCACTGTATCGTATCAAAACAAACCGTGAATTTTGTCAACCGTTACACCCCTATTAAAAATATAAAAGAACAATAAAGACTTTGAATAATAAATGACTATTGAATAATATTTTATTATTTTAAGAAGTTTAGGAGTCTTTAAATCAATAATGTCTCATATCTTTATGTACTAGTAATTCTATACAATAATAGGTCAAATGCAGCAAGTCAAAAGACCAACTGGACCTTCTTTACCAGTTTGCACACATTTCTTTGAAGGATTGCAAAAATATCGTCTGAATATTGATATCGAGATATTAATTTTTGTCATTTTTCCCCACCCCTAGTTCAGTGACGCTGTACACACTCTGAAACTGCAGCGCCAGCTTAAATACACACACACACGTGCGCTGGTGTGGACTCAAATATAGTTATCGTAATGGTTATCTTTATAGTTATCGTTCTTAGTGTAAACAGGCCTTAAGAGTTTATCTCATCACTTTCAGGAAAATGGTCCTCAAGGAATCAAATGTCCCCTGTTGCTCTGTGTGTTGTGTGTAGTGTGTCTGGGTCTGGCTGCAGTGAATCAGGCTGTGAAAGAGGGACGAGCGTCTCAGACGGTGCGAGTGCTTCGTCTGCCAGAGGTGGCGCTGAGGAGCGTCGTGTCCGAATGTGCTGACGGGTACCAGACGGAGCTGAGCGCCCTGCTGAGGGCCAAAATACAGGAGGGTCAGTCACACACACACACACACACACACACACACACACACACATGAGCGTCCAAGGCCTCGATATTCTCACGGCGAAGTTCTGTTTCATTCTTCTCTTTGTAGTAAAAGGAGTTTGAAATACCTTTGCAGTGAAATAATAACAAACATCCCGACGCCGGCCACATTTAGATGAATATGTAAATATTTCCTCTCATTGACAAAAAAAAAAACATAACAAAACTGAGAAAGCATCTGATGATACTGATGTGGATGTGTGCGGCAGCAAAGAAGCTCGCTAAAGACAGTGAATAAAACACTGACGCGATAATAAACAAGTAATTGCAATAAAATATCGTTTTACTGATTAATAAAGTAAACCTAATTTCTTTATTTTTGTAAAAAAACCACCTTGTTTAACTGCTCATCTCTGCTGTCTCAGACGACGACATCACTTCCTGTCGGCCACCTTAACTTCTTTTGGGTGCAATTCACAACCTTACCACTAGATGCCGCTAAACTTACACACTGCACCTTTAAAGTGTGAGTTTGTGTGTTGTGCAGGCGATAACAGAAGTGCGTGGATGAGGACTAAACTGCCGGACCGCAGCTCTTATTTCTTCCACCTGCAGAAACTGGAGGGCAGCTGGGAAAGACCTCAGGGCTTCGTCCAGAACAGCATCTTCCTGACACACGAGGACATACAGGTGAGACACATAAAACACACTGAAATAACAACCAGGAGTGTGTTTCCCGAAAGCATCGTTAGCCAACTATATTCTGTCGTTATCAGCAGTTCAACGAGTCTGTGTTTCCCGAACACATCGTTGTAAGGAACATTCACAAACAGCATCGTAGAGTCGTGTGTGTGTGTGACGACAGATCTCGACCTGCGGTTAGAAGCAGAGTTTCTAGTCAATAAATCCTGATCTTGAGACAAATAAGCAAACTGACATTCATTAAAATCTGTGTCTTTTATTTAGAACACATACAAATATTCTGTTCATGAGTTCTCTGTGATGGCCCGAGGAAAACATATTACAAGTCTCCTTTAATATGTATTTTTGGTGTGGACGTAAATGAGATATCAGACCCTGTATTTATCAAAAGAGTAGGTCTGATTTCTTATGTTGGAGTTTAGTAGATTACATTTCTTAGATGCATGTTTGATTTCCATTACAAGAGAGTAGATGTTAAAAGTTCATGCTGATTTGTACTCTGCTTTCGCCAAGATAAGCACCAACTAAGACGTAGCTTTACAGTAACCTATGCTTCTCCATCCATTTACGCTTCTTTCCAAATGGTGATGTGAATCTCCTTCTGTCTGGTGTTAACACGCGTCAGCACACACAACGGCTGCAACCACAGTGCGGTCCCCTCATAACAACCCTCTGGATTTAGCGGAGTAGGGAACATCTCTAGGGTCTTCAAGTGGGCACCTTCCGTCCTCAGCGTTTCGTCGACTAGCCCACGACACCTCAAGATGGCTCGACAGTGACTCTGGCGTCCCAGAGTCCCCCCCCTCCGTCCCCCACTCAACTCAGCCCAGCTTACCGACCTATACTTCCCTCCTGCTGCTGAGACCTAACCACAATCTCTCCGCAACCCAACCATACGCGCCAACCCGTTTGACTAAGGCTGTCGAGCCCCACTGCGGACGTTAAAGCGGTCAGTGGGAACGGTTCCGTATGGCATACTACCGCAAAACACAATATCTGTCCAAACACCAATCCTCATTCACGCAAAATACACAGGAACGTAATAGCTGTAATTACTATGCAAACTATACAAATAAACCAACAAACTCATCAAATTTTCAAGAATTTTTCAAAACCGTAGCATGGCGGCCTGTACACAGCCAGCCAGACTCTTTCCGTCTCAACCACAGGCAGTTGCTGCTCCTCTCTGCTGCTTCAGATAAGTTCTTTACTGTACGACGCAACTCTTGGCCACTGAATCCGACGCCGCTGAGGAACCGGGTTGTGGAGTGTGCCACAAATCCTCGACAACCCACTTCCACTGGATAAACCCGGACCCTCCATCCTCGCTGTTCTGCTTCAGTGGCCAGATGAGCATACCGCAGTTTCTTCCTCTCATATGCCTCATCTACCGCATCCTCCCATGGCACTGTTAACTCTATCAGTTGAACAATGCGTGCTGATCCAGACCACAAAACAATATCTGGTCGTAGGTTAGTGGTGGCAATCTCAGGTGGAAAAATAATCCGCTGATCAAGATCAGCCAGCATCTTCCAGTCCCCAGCAGCTTCCAGTTGTCCTGGGTGAGAATTCGTTTTAACACCTTTTCTTGGTGGTTGCTCGCCTGGGCGGAGGAATATTGTCTTCTGCGTGTAATTTTTTGCTAGAACAGGCGGCAACTTATTGGTCATGTTACGCTTGCCTTCCAATGCTAAAGCCAAACATCGCAATACTTGGTCATGCCGCCAAGTAAACCGACCTTGGCTAAGAGCCACCTTACATCATGTCAAAATGTGCCTTAATGTGGCAGGTGATGAACACAAAGGACAAGATGGATCCTCTCCTACCCAGAGGTTTAGGTTCTGCGGTGATGGGAGAACATCATATGTTGACCTAATAAGGAAACTGACCCTACTCTCTTTCATTGACCAAAGGTCTTGCCAGCCCATCTTGCGTTATTCCACACTCTCCCATCTCATCCACTCTCCCTGCTTGGCCTGGGAAATGGCCTTTATACATCTCATCCTCTCCTCCTGCTTTCGCACCTCGTTGACTATGAGCTTCCTCCTTTGAGCTGGGCCTGCCTTGTGCCATTTAGGAGGAGCTAAACTGAGCCCAAAACCCCCTTATCCATGCTGTACCTGCCCCACGATATCCCCAATTTGAAGGGCAGCCTTTGCCTCTTCCACAGATTTCTTTGCTGACCACTTTCTACCAGTTTTTACCATAGGGGCTGCCTCCCTTACACATTTGTCGCGTGACTCTACTAAGGTCATTTCCAGTCTGACCTTGGCACACTTAAACTCCTCGGTTAAAGCAGAGACCCAATAACCGATTAGTGCAGGCTACTGTTGAAGTCATGGTTGTCATGTCATCCATGTATGCTCTGATTGGTGGTAGTTGCATCCCAGAAGCGAAGCGCTCACCTCCTACTACCCATTTTGATGCCCTAATGATTACTTCCATTGCCATGGTAAAAGCCAGTGGAGAAATGGTGCATCCTGCCATTATTCCAACCTCTAAGCATTGCCATGTAGTGCTGAATTCTGGAGTTGAGAAACTAAATTGCAAATCTCCAAACTAGGCTTTCACTAAATTTGTAAATAATTCATGTGAATTATTTAAGCATATCATAAACGACACACTAAACATGGAATATTTAACATACAGTTTAAAAAACAAAACCCACATCTTCTTGACCTGGAATATTTTTACGGACCTAATATAAACACTTTGATTGAATCTGGAAATAAAGCAAAATAACTGAGAAAAATGAGAAATAGTCCTCAGATGCCATGTCTGTAATTTATAGCAAAACATCTAGCGTTAATCTCAGATTCATTAACAGTAGTTATTACTCCATAACCTGCGTGACATAATTAACCAACGTGGTTGAACGACCAGTTTGCAACAATATAGTTTCAGGAAACAGTCGTGACTATAGTTGATTTCTTCAACGATGCATCGTACTATGATAGTCAAGCAGCGAGTTACAGCGTTATACGGGAAACACTCCGGAGCTCACGGTGAGGTGTGTGTGTGTGGCCCCCTGCAGGCGGTGTGCAGTCGTGTCACCTCAGCCCACAGCAGAGATGTGCAGTGGAAGGCCAGTGAGTCGCTGGTTCAGCAGATGCAGGCGCGCATGCGAGGGTTTCTGCTGCGACAGAAGCTAACGGAGCGTCTGCACTTCCTCAACACACAGATCCCTGCTGTCCTCACCATACAGGTGAGACTCCCCTGACCCTGAACATTACTCCTGACCCTGAACATCACCCCTGACCCTGAACATCACCCCTGACCCTGAACATCACCCCTGACCCTGAACATCACCCCTGACCCTGAACATCTCCCCTGACCCTGAACATTACTCCTGACCCTGAACATCACCCCTGACCCTGAACATCTCCCCTGACCCTGAACATCACCCCTGACCCTGAACATCACCCCTAACCCTGAACATCTCCCCTGACCAGGGGTGAACATCTCCCCTGACCCTGAACATCACCCCTGACCCTGAACATCTCCCCTGACCAGGGGTGAACATCTCCCCTGACCCTGAACATCACCCCTGACCCTGAACATCACCCCTGACCCTGAACATCTCCCCTGACCCTGAACATCACCCCTGAGCCTGAACATCACCCCTGACCCTGAACATCACCCCTGAGCCTGAACATCACCCCTGACCCTGAACATCTCCCCTGAGCCTGAACATCTCCCCTGAGCCTGAACATCTCCCCTGAGCCTGAACATCACCCCTGACCCTGAACATCTCCCCTGACCCTGAACATCTCCCCTGACCCTGAACATCTCCCCTGACCCTGAACATCACCCCTGACCCTGAACATCTCCCCTGACCCTGAACATCTCCCCTGACCCTGAACATCACCCCTGAGCCTGAACATCACCCCTGACCCTGAACATCTCCCCTGAGCCTGAACATCTCCCCTGAGCCTGAACATCACCCCTGACCCTGAACATCACCCCTGACCCTGAACATCTCCCCTGACCCTGAACATCACCCCTGACCCTGAACATCACCCCTGACCCTGAACATCACCCCTGACCCTGAACATCTCCCCTGACCCTGAACATCTCCCCTGACCCTGAACATCACCCCTGACCCTGAACATCTCCCCTGACCCTGAACATCACCCCTGACCCTGAACATCTCCCCTGAGCCTGAACATCACCCCTGACCCTGAACATCTCCCCTGAGCCTGAACATCACCCCTGACCCTGAACATCTCCCCTGACCCTGAACATCTCCCCTGACCCTGAACATCACTCCTGACCCTGAACATCTCCCCTGACCCTGAACATCACCCCTGAGCCTGAACATCACCCCTGACCCTGAACATCTCCCCTGACCCTGAACATCACCCCTGAGCCTGAACATCACCCCTGAGCCTGAACATCTCCCCTGAGCCTGAACATCTCCCCTGAGCCTGAACATCACCCCTGACCCTGAACTTCACCCCTGACCCTGAACTTCACCCCTGACCCTGAACTTCACCCCTGAGCCTGAACATCTCCCCTGACCCTGAACATCTCCCCTGAGCCTGAACATCTCCCCTGAACCTGAACATCACCCCTGACCCTGAACTTCACCCCTGACCCTTAACATCTCCCCTGACCCTGAACATCTCCCCTGAGCCTGAACATCTCCCCTGACCCTGAACATCACCCCTGAGCCTGAACATCACCCCTGACCCTGAACATCACCCCTGACCCTGAACATCACCCCTGACCCTGAACATCACCCCTGACCCTGAACATCTCCCCTGACCCTGAACATCACCCCTGAGCCTGAACATCACCCCTGACCCTGAACATCTCCCCTGACCCTGAACATCACCCCTGACCCTGAACATCACCCCTGACCCTGAACATCACCCCTGACCCTGAACATCTCCCCTGACCCTGAACATTACTCCTGACCCTGAACATCACCCCTGACCCTGAACATCACCCCTGACCCTGAACATCACCCCTGACCCTGAACATCACCCCTGACCCTGAACATCTCCCCTGACCCTGAACATCTCCCCTGAGCCTGAACATCTCCCCTGACCCTGAACATCACCCCTGAGCCTGAACATCTCCCCTGACCCTGAACATCACCCCTGACCCTGAACATCTCCCCTGACCCTGAACATCTCCCCTGACCCTGAACATCACCCCTGAGCCTGAACATCTCCCCTGACCCTGAACATCTCCCCTGACCCTGAACATCTCCCCTGACCCTGAACATCACCCCTGAGCCTGAACATCTCCCCTGACCCTGAACATCTCCCCTGACCCTGAACATCTCCCCTGACCCTGAACATCACCCCTGAGCCTGAACATCTCCCCTGAGCCTGAACATCTCCCCTGACCCTGAACATCTCCCCTGACCCTGAACATCTCCCCTGACCCTGAACATCTCCCCTGACCCTGAACATCTCCCCTGACCCTGAACATCACCCCTGAGCCTGAACATCTCCCCTGAGCCTGAACATCTCCCCTGAGCCTGAACATCTCCCCTGAGCCTGAACATCTCCCCTGACCCTGAACATCACCCCTGAGCCTGAACATCACCCCTGACCCTGAACATCTCCCCTGAGCCTGAACATCTCCCCTGACCCTGAACATCACCCCTGACCCTGAACATCTCCCCTGACCCTGAACATCTCCCCTGACCCTGAACATCTCCCCTGACCCTGAACATCTCCCCTGACCCTGAACATCACCCCTGACCCTGAACATCTCCCCTGACTCTGAACATCACCCCTGACCCTGAGGGTGTTTCGTATTCTTGGGTCAGGGGAGATGTTCAGGGTCAGGGGAGATGTTCAGGGTCAGGGGAGATGTTCAGGCTCAGGGGTGATGTTCAGGCTCAGGGGTGAACAACTCCCCTGACCCTGAACATCTCCCCTGACCCTGAACATCTCCCCTGACCCTGAACATCTCCCCTGACCCTGAACATCTCCCCTGACCCTGAACATCTCCCCTGACCCTGAACATCTCCCCTGAGCCTGAACATCTCCCCTGACCCTGAACATCACCCCTGACCCTGAACATCTCCCCTGACCCTGAACATCTCCCCTGACCCTGAACATCTCCCCTGACCCTGAACATCTCCCCTGACCCTGAACATCTCAACATGCGGATCATGGGAGAACTAGTGTGCAGATCTGCACGTTTAGACTCGATGATTGGACTAGACTGATTTAACCCTCCTCCTTCCCTCGGGTAATTTTGACTCAGTATTTTTTTTTTGTTGTTGAAAGGACTCCAAAACCCTGAGCACTTCTGTCGCACTTGAACCACGAATACGAAACATTTGCTTAATGGATTTAAGAGTTTTGTAGTTGATATTTAAACCACAAAATATGTGGTTATATATTTTATATAATATTTTATTAATCATAAAGCTTGTGTAATTAATTGACATTATAAAACAATTTATTAAAAGTTTAACAAAATTACATGTTTACGGCTCAATAAAGTGCGTTTTATATTTCTTATCTATTTCGGGTTTTCTGGATTCCATTTTAATGGTTTAATAATATTTTCATAATTATTTGAATTCATAAAAAATATTGATTTATTTTTTAATTTCTATGATCCTCCCCCACAAATTGTTCTGGCAATCATTGTATATTCTGAATTATTGTGAGATATTAAAAAAACTTGCGATCAAAAGAAAAATTCAAAAATCGAAATTGTGAGAACTTTAGAAGTTTTTATTGACTTTTTACATGCATAAAAAAGTGAATGTGAAGTAATGTACTTTATTTGTAATTGATTAATAAAAATAATTAGCTCAAATGTGTGAAACTTTAGCTCAAACTTTCCTGGTTTACCATATTTGATGCCAAATTAAATCTAATCTTTCATTCTGGGTGAACAATACACAATACATAGTGTCTCATTGATGCATTGTTGCACCTGTAATGATTTATGAGACAGTGCTGAATATGTGTCATCAGTCTCACTGGAGGAGATACAGACAGCAGAGAGAATACCGGAGCAGACTGCAGTATCTGTACCAGAACTGGAGAGCCGTCCTCAAGGTAAAGAGTGTGTGTGTGTGTGTGTGTGTGTGTGTGTGTGTGTGTGTGTGTGTGTGTGTGTGTGTGTGTGTGTGTGTGTGTGTGTGTGTGTGTGTGTGTGTGTGTGTGTAGACTCACGTGTGACTCTCTGCGCTCTCAGATCCAGGCCGCAGTGAAGATGTGGCTCGCCCGCAGGAACTATCTCGCCCGGCTCGCTTACTTCAGGAGACATGTGAGTCACGCCTGCGTCCACCATCATGATGAGTGTGTGTGTGTGTGTGTTCATCTGTGTGTTTAATTTATGTCAGGTTGGAGCTATAATCCGGATCCAGGCGTTCTTCAGAGCCAGCAAGGCCCGCGAGGAGTATCGCTTACTGGGTCAGTCACTGATGATAAACTTCACAATCACAATACTTGATATTGACACACCTCCCCCAACGTTGTTTAACTTATTATATTTACTCACTTTGCTGGAAGTTCGTGTAAGACAAATCTGTGCAGATTTAGAGCAAATACTCGTGAATCATCATGATATATTAAATAAAGCGTATTGCGCAGAATCTGCTCATATCTGGCTTACTTGAACACAATCGTCACTACGCAACATATTACAGCGCTTGTTCATTTGCACTGAAGCAATAGCGAAGATAAAAAACATTGTTATTTTCCAACATCCTAATTTATGTTGATGTTCTCTGTACTGTAATGATCTGTCCACCTAAACACATGTTTGGTGATGAGGATGAAAGAGGGAGGGAGGAGATGGCTATATATATATATAGTTAATCTGGTTCATTTTTCTTTTTTTGGCTAGTAGAAGTTCTGAATGGCCGTTAACTTAAAAGTTTAGTAGCCAAATTGGCCGGTGAGTAAAAGTGAGTTTCTAACCCTGTGCCTGTGTGTGTGTGCCGTCCAGTGCACTCGAGTGCGCCGCCGCTGTCAGTGGTGTGTAAGTTTGCGCACCTGCTGGAGTGTGGAGACGCAGACATCCGTCAGGAGGCGGAGCTTCTGAGACTCAGGGAGGAGGTGGTGCGGTCCATCAGGGCCAACAGACAGCAGGAGCACGACCTGGACCTCATGGACCTGAAGATCGGCCTGCTGGTCCGGAACCGGGTCACACTACAGGTCCGACGACCAGCGGACACACAGCGGCTCTGTCGGTCTCTCTCTCTGTCTCTCTATCTCTCTCTCTATCATTCTCTCTCTCTCTCTCTCTCTTTCTCTCTTTCTCTGTCTCTCTTTCTCTCTCTCTGTCCGTCTCTCTCTGTCTCTCTCTCTATCATTCTCTCTCTCTCTCTCTTTCTCTCTCTCTCTGTGTCTGTCTCTCGCTCTCGCTCTCTGTCTCTCTATCTCTCTCTCTATCATTCTCTCTCACTCTCTGTCTCTCTATCTCTCTCTCTGTCCGTCTCTCTCTCTCTCTCTCTGTCTCTCTCTCTATCATTCTCTCTCTCTCTTTCTCTCTCTCTCTCTCTCTCTCTGTCTCTCTCTCTGTCTCTCTTTCTCTCTCTCTGTCCATCTCTCTCTCTCTCTATCATTCTCTCTCTGTCTCTCTCTGTCTCTCTCTTTCTCTCTCGCTCTCGCTCTCTGTTCGTCTGTCTTCTCTGTTCAAAAATTGCTTTATTGGCATGACTGTAAATACAATCTTGCCAAAGCTTGGAATAAATAGAATTATAATTAAAAACATCAACTTGATTTACGTTAGTTACTCGCATTTACGTGTTGCGTTAAGTGTTTCCCGCGTGAGGTACTTTGTGTTGTACGTTGCCATGACGTTCACACGCGCAAAACTGTAATGATGTATCTTACAAGCTAACACAGTGTCACCTCGCGCTCTCGGAGTGTGTGCCCACATTCAGTCCTTGAGTGTGAAGTAACCAAGGTGTGTGAACCCTGCTCCTGTCTGTCTGTCTGTAGGAGGTGGTGTCTCACTGTAAGAAGCTCACTAAGAAGAATAAGGAGCAGTTGAGTGACATGATGGCTCTGGACAAACACAAGGGCCTGAAAGCCCTCAGTAAAGAGAAGAGAGACAAACTCGAGGCCTATCAGCACCTGTTCTACCTACTGCAGGTACACACACACTCACTCACTGACATACACACAAACACTCACACACAGACATTCACACACTCATTCACTGACATGCACATACACACACACACACACACACAAACACAAACGCTCACTCACTCTCTCTCTGTGTGTGTGTGTAGACCCAGCCGCTGTATCTGGCTCAGCTGATCTTCCTGATGCCTCAGAATAAAAGCACCAGCTTCATGGAGACAGTGATCTTCACTCTCTTCAACTACGGCTCCGACTGCAGGGAAGCTTTCCTTCTGCTGCAACTCTTCACTGCCGCGCTGCGCCACGAGATCAGGTGCGACACACACACACACACACACACTGCTCATGAGTTACAGTTCCCTATAATGCTTTTTAGGATATTACCTTTCATGCAGTGAGTAATTTAGCTGTTTGTGTCTCACTTCCTATTCGAACCTGTATAGGTTTGTAACTAATATGTATGAGAATCGCTTATTCAAAAAGTGTCATTTAATCATTTTATGCATTTGCCACACACTTTTATCCAAATAGACTCAAGCTGTTCATCTTTTCATGTTTATCCTTTTTTGTCTTTTAAAAGTGATTCTGAACTGCTGAAACAAGTTTTCAGTAATTCCAGTCTCACTTCCTGTTACAAATCTATGTGACAAATTAGCATAATGCCCGCCCTATGGTCTTGATTGGCTGAACAGCGTCTCTTAGCCCCGCCCTCAAACACTGTAGTGTATCTGAGACTGGAAGAGTTTGGTTCGTGTCGAGAAAACGCTGTTTTCTGCTGAGATTGATGCGGTAAAACCAACGCCATCGTCACTCTCACTATCAAGCGCTGAGATTCAGATATGATAATGAGCGTTTGCTTTCTGACCAATCACAGCAGATCAGCTCTCAGAGAGGCGGGGCTTAGAGAGACTGAATCTTTGATCAGAGTTTCAGACACTGAGAGGAAAGAGCTGAAGCTGCAGTGGAGATTATGAGGACATTAGTGTTTTGGATGCATGAGAATCTGTTGTAGGAGAAAACAACATTAGCAACCTTTAAAAGAGCATAATATGGGCACTTTAATATGCGTGTGCCAGATAGTTGAATGTTTAAAATGCCTGCACATTGATCTCTTGGTGAGCGAGCATCACATTAATCATTCCGTTAGTGAATTGATCTGCATTTAAAATTGATCTATATTTATCAGTCATTAATTTAATCAATCAAACATGTTAATTGGTGCTCACGAATGAAAGCGCTCGACTGTGTGCAGTGTGAAGGTGGACCGTCCGCAAGAAGTGGTCACTGGAAACCCCACCGTCATCAAGATGCTGGTGAGTTTCTACCGCCACGCTCGCGGTCAGAACGCGCTGAAGGACGTCTTGGGTCCGGCGATCAGAGAAGTTCTGCAGGACCGGGCCCTCAACATCAGAACCGACCCCGTGGAGATCTACAAGAGCTGGGTCAACCAGACCGAGAGCCAGACCGGCCAGAAGAGGTCCGTGAGAATGTTATAGGAACACTGTAAAAAATGTTATGCGCTTCTTACTTAGAAAAATATCACGTGTAATATGTTACCATCATTTTTCTGAGTAGTTTTAAAGGTGCAGTGTGTAAGTTTTAGCAGCATCTAGTGGTGAGGTTACGAATTGCAATCAACAGAGAATGCTATAAGAACACATTCCTGTATGAGATACTCAGTTCTTATGAGATCTTATAATTATTACATTGTTTAAATTAATATATTTTTTTATACTTAATATATTTCTGAAATGCATAGCTTAGACAGTTTCCCCTCATTACAGATCACAAAGCTGCTTTGAAATTGTTTATGAAAAGCGCTATACAAATAAATGTGAATTTAATTGAATTATGAGATGAACATCGTGTGTGTGTTTCAGTTGTTTACCGTATGAGGTGAGCGTCGAGGAGGCTTTGAGTCACTCTGAGGTCCAACAGAGGTTAAACATCTCCATCACAAACCTGAAGAACCTCACAGAGCGCGTGTTACACGCCATCACCAGCAACACACACAAACTACCGTAAGTGTGTCATGCCTACACACACATGCACTACTGGTCTGAAGTTAGAGATGCTTAGAGTCTCTTCTGCTCACAAAAGCTGTTTATTTGATCAAAAATACAGTAAAATATTATTATAATGTAAATCTGCTGTTTTCTATGTGAATATATAGTAAAGTGTAATTTATTCCTGTGATCAAAGCTGAATTTTCAGCATCATTACTCCAGTCTTCAGTGTCACATGATCCTTCAGAAATCACTATAATATCATTCTTATTATTATCAATGTTAAAAACAGTTTTTACTGCTTAATATTTTTGTGGTTGTGATTAATAACAGTTTGGTCACTATATTCAGTCCCTCCTATAGTTAGACTTAGTGTTTGTGACTGTTAGAATACGATATTACCTGCAAAGAATTAATGCAAACTGACCACAATCAATTTCAGTAATTATGCACAAAACAATTACAAGTATTTATATTCCTACTGTTACTAATACTAATTTCATACCGATTATTGATGGGTCTTAACTGTTAAACAATACTGACAAAATGGCCCAAATATTACAACAATAAAAAAAAAAATATTGTGCAGGAAATTTTGGGCTGCATAAAAGTCCTGTGAGTTCTTGATGGGACTGAATATTAGATGATAAAATTTGTGTGTGTGTGTGTGTGTGTGTGTGTGTGTGTGTGTGTGTGTGTGTGTGTGTGTGTGTGTGTGTGTGTGTGTGTGTGTGTGTGTGTGTGTGTGTGTGTGTGTGTCAGGTACGGTTTGCGCTACACTGCTAAAGTTCTGAGAGACGCCCTGCAGGAGAAGTTTCCTCAGGCCAATGAGGACGAGCTGTACAAGGTACATTTCTCAAACCTCAGATTATATCACACATATTTATTTATTTGAACAAAATTAAACATATATTTTTTATGTAGAAAAAAAAATAAATTATATATGTATATATATAATTATAAAATATTTTTAATTATTAATTTCTACAAATAAATGCTTTTGATCATAAAATATGTATTGTGTGTGTGTATATATATCTTAATATAAATCTTTTTAATATTAAGATTATAAATATTACTTTTTTTTTTTAAACAAAAATAATCTAGTTTTGTGTGTGTGTGATCAGATCGTGGGTAACCTCATCTACTATCGCTACATGAACCCTGCTGTTGTGGCTCCTGACGGGTTTGATGTTGTAGAGTTCGGCGCTGGTTCTGCTCTTCTGCCGGGTCAGCGCCGGACTCTGGGTTCCATCGCTCGCATCCTTCAGCACAGCGCAGCGCTCAAACACTTCAGCGGGGACTCGGCACACCTGCGCGCGCTCAACCAGTACATCACACACACTCACGCGCGCTTCAGGTGAGTGTACGCGCTACACCTGTACATCACACACACACACACACACAAACGCACTTAACCAGTACATCACACACACTCACGCGCGCTTCAGGTGAGTGTACGCGCTACACCTGTACATCACACACACACACACACACTTAACCAGTACATCACACACACTCACGCACGCTTCAGGTGAGTGTACGCGCTACACCTGTACATCACACACACACACACACACACGCACTTAACCAGTACATCACACACACTCACGCGCGCTTCAGGTGAGTGTACGCGCTACACCTGTACATCACACACACACACACACACACACACACACACGCACTTAACCAGTACATCACACACACTCACGCGCGCTTCAGGTGAGTGTACGCGCTACACCTGTACATCACACACACACACACACACACACACACACGCACCTAACCAGTACATCACACACACTCACGCGCGCTTCAGGTGAGTGTACGCGCTACACCTGTACATCACACACACACACACGCTCGACCAGTACACCACACACACTCACGCGCGCTTCAGGTGAGTGTACGCGCTACACCTGTACATCACACACACACACACACGCTCGACCAGTACATCACACACACTCACGCGCGCTTCAGGTGAGTGTACGCGCTACACCTGTACATCACACACACACGCACACGCACTTAACCAGTACACCACACACACTCACGCACTTAACCAGTACATCACACACACTCATGCACGCTTCAGGTGAGTGTACGCGCTACACCTGTACATCACACACACACGCTCGACCAGTACACCACACACACTCACGCACTTAACCAGTACATCACACACACTCACGCGCGCTTCAGGTGAGTGCACGCGCTACACCTGTACATCACACACACACGCTCGACCAGTACACCACACACACTCACGCACTTAACCAGTACGTCACACACACTCACGAACTTAACCAGTACATCACACACACTCATGCACGCTTCAGGTGAGTGTACGCGCTACACCTGTACATCACACACACACACACACGCACTTAACCAGTACATCACACACACTCACGCACGCTTCAGGTGAGTGTACGCGCTACACCTGTACATCACACACACACACGCTCGACCAGTACACCACACACACTCACGCACTTAACCAGTACGTCACACACACTCACGCGCGCTTCAGGTGAGTGCACGCGCTACACCTGTACATCACACACACACGCTCGACCAGTACACCACACACACTCACGCACTTAACCAGTATGTCACACACACTCACGCACTTAAAGCTCCAGTAGGTAGCTTTTGTAAACAAATATTTGTTAAAACTCTCATTATGTCCTGACAGTAGAATATGAGACAGATAATCTGTGAAAAAAATCAAGCTCCTCTGGCTCCTCCCTGTGGTCCTACTGCCATTTGCAGAAATACACCGCTCCCGGTCAGAAACAACCAATCAGAGTCAGGAGGAATGTCTTAGCAGTGTCAATCACGCTCGTGTACGCACTGATCACCCCTCTCTTGCACAGCGCGAGCGCGTACCGTCGTTCGTGACTCTCCTGTTCAAACTCGTTCATCCAAATGAACAAATCTTTTTTCGAGTCATTTTGTTCATTCAACGAACGAAATGACTCGAAAAAAATATTGTTTCATTTTGAACGAGTCTTTTTCGGAGTCATTTCATTCATTCAACAAACGAATGACTCGAAAAAAGATTTGTTCATTTGGATGAACGAGTTCGAACAGGATCACGAACGTGCATCACAGAACAGAGCAAGGCGAGCATTTGTGCTTATAAAACTTAAAGTTTTTTATTTATTTTTGAAATGACTGATCGTTTCGCTAGATAAGACCCTTATTCATCGTCTGGTATCGTTTAAAGCCCTTTGAAGCTGCACTGAAACTGTCATTTGGTCCTCGAAACGTTTGTGTCCTATTGAAGTCCATTATATGGAGAAAAAGCCTGGAATGTTTTCATCAAAAAACTTAATTTCTTTTCGACTGAAGAAAGAAAGACATGGACATCTTGGATGACATGGGGGTGAGTAAATTATCAGCAAAAGTTTTTTTTTAAAGTGAACTAATCCTTTAACGTTATCTTAGTAGCTATTTATAACTTATAGAAAGAGTGCAACCTTATAAAGTTACATGTATTGCAAAATACATAATGATTTGAGGACCAACTTTGTAGTCAAAGTATGGGCAGGCCATAGTCAATGTAAAGCATATTGTAGATGTTTCGTCCCTATTAGTGAATGTTCCATAACTGTTTATAATCCGCCGTCATCGGTGGTCCTGCTTACTAGCCAGCACGTTCACAGCAGGCTCCGCTGTGAGGGAGGAGCTGTGGAGGGAGGAGCTGTGGGGGAGGAGCTGTGGAGGGAGGAGCTGTGGGGGAGGAGCTGTGGAGGAGGAGCTGTGGAGGGAGGAGCTGTGGGGGAGGAGCTGTGGAGGGAGGAGCTGTGGGGGAGGAGCTGTGGGGGAGGAGCTGTGGAGGAGGAGCTGTGGGGGAGGAGCTGTGGAGGGAGGAGCTGTGGAGGGAGGAGCTGTGGGGGAGGAGTTGTGGAGGGAGGAGCTGTGGGGGAGGAGCTGTGGGGGAGGAGCTGTGGAGGGAGGAGCTGTGGATGGTTGAGCTGTGGAGGGAGGAGCTGTGGGGGAGGAGCTGTGGAGGGAGGAGCTGTGGAGGGAGGAGCTGTGGGGGAGGAACTGTGGAGGGAGGAGCTGTGGAGGGAGGAGCTGTGGGGGGAGGAGCTGTGGAGGGAGGAGCTGTGGGGGGAGGAGCTGTGGAGGGAGGAGCTGTGGGGGAGGAACTGTGGAGGGAGGAGCTGTGGAGGGAGGAGCTGTGGGGGGAGGAGCTGTGGAGGGAGGAGCTGTGGAGGGAGGAGTTGTGGGGAGGAGCTGTGGAGGGAGGAGCTGTGGAGGGAGGGCTGTAGTGCAGCAGAGAGCAAGGGGGTTGGACCTGTAAGTTGTGCTTGTTCAAGTTTTCAGGCTAAGTCAACATTTTCTCGAAACTCCCTACTGCAGCTTTAACCAGTACACCACACACACTCACGCACTTAACTAGTACCACACACACACACACTCACGCACTTAACCAGTACATCACACACACTCACGCACTTAACTAGTACCACACACACACACTCACGCACTTAACCAGTACACCACACACACACTCACGCACTTAACCAGTACATCACACACACACTCACGCACTTAACTAGTACACCACACACACACTCACGCACTTAACCAGTACACCACACACACACTCACGCACTTAACTAGTACACCACACACACACTCACGCACTTAACCAGTACATCACACACACACTCACGCACTTAACCAGTACATCACACACACTCACGCACTTAACCAGTACATCACACACACTCACGCACTTAACCAGTACACCACACACACACTCACGCACTTAACCAGTACACCACACACACACTCACGCACTTAACTAGTACACCACACACACACTCACGCACTTAACCAGTACATCACACACACACTCACGCACTTAACCAGTACATCACACACACTCACGCACTTAACCAGTACATCACACACACTCACGCACTTAACCAGTACACCACACACACACTCACGCACTTAACCAGTACATCACACACACTCACGCACTTAACCAGTACACCACACACACTCACGCACTTAACCAGTACACCACACACACTCACGCACTTAACCAGTACACCACACACACACTCACGCACTTAACCAGTACATCACACACACTCACGCACTTAACCAGTACACCACACACACACTCACGCACTTAACTAGTACACCACACACACACTCACGCACTTAACCAGTACATCACACACACACTCACGCACTTAACCAGTACATCACACACACTCACGCACTTAACCAGTACATCACACACACTCACGCACTTAACCAGTACACCACACACACACTCACGCACTTAACTAGTACACCACACACACACTCACGCACTTAACCAGTACATCACACACACACTCACGCACTTAACCAGTACATCACACACACTCACGCACTTAACCAGTACATCACACACACTCACGCACTTAACCAGTACATCACACACACTCACGCACTTAACCAGTACACCACACACACACTCACGCACTTAACCAGTACATCACACACACTCACGCGCGCTTCAGGTTAGTGCACGCGCTACACCTGTACATCACACACTCACGCAGAACTCTCTCGGTTCCCTGCACACTTCCTGTCTCATCTCTCTCGGTTCCCTGCACACTTCCTGTCTCATCTCTCTCGGTTCCCTGCACACTTCCTGTCTCATCTCTCGGTTCCCTGCACACTTCCTGTCTCATCTCTCTCGGTTCCTTGCACACTTCCTGTCTCATCTCTCGGTTCCCTGCACACTTCCTGTCTCATCTCTCGGTTCCCTGCACACTTCCTGTCTCATCTCTCGGTTCCCTGCACACTTCCTGTCTCCTCTCTCTCGGTTCCCTGCACACTTCCTGTCTCCTCTCTCTCAGTTCCCTGCACACTTCCTGTCTCATCTCTCGGTTCCCTGCACACTTCCTGTCTCATCTCTCGGTTCCCTGCACACTTCCTGTCTCATCTCTCGGTTCCCTGCACACTTCCTTTCTCATCTCTCGGTTCCCTGCACACTTCCTGTCTCATCTCTCGGTTCCCTGCACACTTCCTTTCTCATCTCTCGGTTCCCTGCACACTTCCTGTGTCCTCTCTCTCAGTTCCCTGCACACTTCCTTTCTCATCTCTCGGTTCCCTGCACACTTCCTGTGTCCTCTCTCTCGGTTCTCTGCACACTTCCTGTGTCCTCTCTCTCGGTTCCCTGCACACTTCCTGTGTCCTCTCTCTCGGTTCCCTGCACACTTCCTGTCTCATCTCTCGGTTCCCTGCACACTTCCTTTCTCATCTCTCGGTTCCCTGCACACTTCCTGTGTCCTCTCTCTCAGTTCCCTGCACACTTCCTGTCTCATCTCTCGGTTCCATGCACACTTCCTGTCTCATCTCTCTCGGTTCTCTGCACACTTCCTGTCTCATTTCTCGGTTCCCTGCACACTTCCTGTCTCATCTCTCGGTTCCCTGCACACTTCCTGTCTCATCTCTCGGTTCCCTGCACACTTCCTGTCTCATCTCTCGGTTCCCTGCACACTTCCTGTCTCATCTTTCGGTTCCCTGCACACTTCCTGTCTCATCTCTCGGTTCCCTGCACACTTCCTGTCTCATCTCTCGGTTCTCTGCACACTTCCTGTCTCATCTCTTGGTTCCCTGCACACTTCCTGTCTCATCTCTCGGTTCCCTGCACACTTCCTGTCTCATCTCTCGGTTCCATGCACACTTCCTGTCTCATCTCTCGGTTCTCTGCTGTAACAGGAAGTTCCTGCGCGCGGTGTGTGACGTGCCTGAGCCGGAGGAACGCTTCAGTATCGATGAATATTCAGAGACGCTGATCCTCAACAGACCTGTGATCTACATCTCCATCAGTGAACTCATCAACACACACCGAGTCAGTGCCAACATTACATCACAATATGCTCCATAATTATATACTTCACAGTATACATGTTTTATAGAAAGCTGATTAAAAAGTACCAAAAAAAGACTATTATATAGTAATAGTCTAGTATTTAAATAGCCATGAACTCTGTAACAAAACGGCTTTATAAATCAATATTACTGTTGACTTGAAAGTCTAATCTGGACCTCCTCTCTGAAATAATGTATAAATATTAATTATTTAAAATTATGTCATATAATATTAGTAATCATTAAAAAAATTGCAAAATGAATTTAATTATAAAATAAATAACAAAAGTGTAACCTAAAATTATCCGTTTATTATTTATTTATTACAAACTCAAAATATCATTTAACTCAAAATATCGAGTAATAATCAATGAATCGATCGAAATGTTCTTGATAATCAACACTCAAATATTGAGTAGTACATAAACATTTTAATTGCAGAAGGCAGTTTTATTTTAACTCATTTCAGATTTAATTATTTCTACTCTAATTTGTTAATGAAATATAAACATTAACAATAAAATGCATTCAAATATACATTCAATAATAAAGTTAGCAGGTTAATTAAAAATATAATAAACTTATAATATAGTGCATATATTTCTTGTAAAATTTTCGGCCAAATGATTTTTTTATTTGTTTGGGAATCAGTTTTTTATTTTTACACTGGTCACATGATCATGTTTAATTCTGTGCAGTTAGTCATCCTGGAAATAAAATGTGATTGTGCACACAGTCTGCTGGTGCTCTTTCCTCCTGAAGCTGGTGTGTTACTGACGTGTGTGTGTGTGTGTGTGTGTGTGTGTGTGTGTGTGTGTGTGTGTGTGTGTGTGTGTGTGTGTGTGTGTGTGTGTGTGTCAGCTGCTGCTGGAGCATCAGGACTGTCTGTGTCCCGATCCGTCGGACCCTCTTCAGCAGCTCCTGCAGGATCTGGGATCAGTGCCGTCGCTGCAGGACCTCATCGGTACGTCATGCACAATCATTTCCAGTGAGATCCTGTCGTGTGTGTGTGTGAGAATGTGTGTGTGTGAGAGCTCCAGTGAGCGCCCTACCTAAATAAGCTTCTGAGGGCCCTTCAGTTCTGATTGTGTTCTAATGACATCTCACCAGTTCTTTCTTTAAAGATCCTGATTTATTTCAAGTGAAATCAGAGCTCACCGCCTGGAGCAGGACCAGATCTGTGTGTGTGTGTGTGTGTGTGTGTGTGTGTGTGTGTGTGTGTGTGTGTGTACACACCTACTTAACTATTTTTGGGGACAATTGTGTATCCAGAAGTGACCAAAATCTCCCTTTAGGGACATCCTCATGTAGGTGTGTGTGTGTGTGTGTGTGTGTGTGTGTGTGTGTGTGTGTGTGTGTGTGTGTGTGTGCAGGCGAGGGGCAGCTCAACCCCACAGATGTGGAGCAGTCTTTGGCTAAGATGGAGGTTTCTCTGACACTCACCAGCAAGTTTGACGTATTCGCGAGCTCTGATGACAGGCCTGATGCGCGGGGGCTTCTGCTGAGGTGGGCGGAGTCTGTCGGATCATGTGTGTCATGATGATGATGATGATGATGATGTCACTTCCTGTCTGTTCTTCAGCACGAAGCAGCTGATCATCGATGTGATCCGAACGCAGCCTGGTGACACACTCAGTGAGGTGCTTCAAGTCTCCGCCTCCAGAGATCAGGTAAACAGACCACACACACACACACACACACACTAAACATTACTGATCCAGTGACTGAAACTGCAGTTACACCATTCAGAGGAATGAGGAAATCTTTCAGTTAACTCTGTGTACAATGTGTGTGTATAAAAATAAATACATAAATAAATGTGTTATATATATGTGTATGTGTATATGTATACACACTTTTAATAATTTCTAAAACAATAAATTAAAAAAAACTATAATAAATTTGTGTGTATGATTGCATTTATTTTTTTTAGAACTTATCAATTTTATATATCAAATGTCAATAATAATAATAAAAAACACACATATTTTCACTCATATATTGAGTGTTCATCAGGACTTTTTGTCGCACTTGAACCACGAATACACAAAATATTGAATTGATTCGAGGAGTTTTGTGGTTGAAATTTAAAAAAGTAACAAATCCTTCCCTCGCGGCTCAATCCGACTCCTTTAGAAATGTGAGGAATGCTTCAGTACACATAGAAAAACCTAAAAATACTAAAACATTACCATAAAAATTATTTTATAATGTCTACATGAGTATCTGAATGCACACTGAATAACTGACTTTAGGACCCAGAGGAACAGCCCATCTAGAGTCATGACATATCATGATATATTGTTATTTTCCACAAGAGATCAGCGAAGACACAGTCTAAGATATTTAGAGCTGAATTAACAGTGTTATGCAATTTCATATTGAGTTATTTTGAATTTAAGTTGAAAGAATGTGAGGACTGTGCTTATATTACCATTTATTTATTAATCAAATGTAGTAATTTAAAGGTAAATCAAATTTAAAATAACACAAAAATTAGATTAAAAAAAAAAAGAATTATAATTCTAGGGCTTCGGGTCATGTTGACCCGCGAGGGTAAGTGTTATTAGGGCTGATTTCAGATCTTGAATGAATCCTTCATTAACTGTGTATAAAACACGAGTGTGTGTGTTCAGGAGGTGCAGCACGGCTGGATGATGCATCAGCGCGCTCAGAGAGACATCAGAACCCCAGAGAAGATGAAGAGGAACCAGTCGCTGGTGTCCGACGGCAGCCTGACCCTACAGGAGAAGAAGAGGAAGATCCAGAGGAACCTGAGGAGACTGGAGGCCCTGGGGACCCTGCGGCCCCCCGACACACACACACACATGCTGCAGCTCATCGCCAAGGTGTGTGTGTGTGTGTGTGTGCTGACCGAGTGCTGAAAACAGGGTTCCCACGGGTCCTTGAAACCCTTGACAGTTTGTGAATCTGAAAAAGAAAAAAATTCAAGGCTCTTGAAAGTTTTTGAAATAAACACACAGGTCCATGAAAGTGCTTGAATTTATTTAGTGCAAAAAGTTTTCAGAAAAAATTCCACATGATGTGTTATTCCGCCAACACTTCGTGGCTTGTGCACACTAGCTTGCTTGATTTACGCTAGTTCCACGCATTTACGCGTTGCGTTAAGTGTTTCCCGCGCGATGTACTTCGTTTTGTCTGTTGCCATGACGTTCACGCTCACGAAACTGCTACTCAACGTTTCTCACACACACCGTCAAACATTGCAGAAATGCGGCGCTACACGAGCCTCAGCTCTTCTCTGTGAAATCCTGCTAAAGTTAATATCAGATCATTTTAGAATACAGTTTAAGATGTACAGAATATTCTTCAGTTTTAGGCAAAACAGAAATACGACAAATAGAATATCAGACTTCTGTCATATGGCCAAAAATAATAATAAAAAAGCTTTTTGCATAGTTGTGTTTGACACATGAAAACTGTAACAGTGTTTCTTACAAGCAAACACGATGTCACCTCGCGCTCTCGGAGTGTGTGCCCACCTTCAGTCCTTGAGTGTGAAGTAAGCGAGGAGTGTGAAGTAAGCGAGGTGTGTGAAGTAAGCGAGGAGTGTGAAGTAAGCGAGGAGTGTGAAGTAAGCGAGGAGTGTGAAGTAAGCGAGGAGTGTGAAGTAAGCGAGGAGTGTGGAGTAAGCGAGGTGTGTGGAGTAAGCGAGGAGTGTGGAGTAAGCGAGGAGTGTGGAGTAAGCGAGGAGTGTGAAGTAAGCGAGGAGTGTGAAGTAAGCGAGGAGTGTGGAGTAAGCGAGGAGTGTGGAGTAAGCGAGGAGTGTGGAGTAAGCGAGGTGTGTGGAGTAAGCGAGGTGTGTGGAGTAAGCGAGGTGTGTGGAGTAAGCGAGGTGTGTGGAGTAAGCGAGGTGTGTGGAGTAAGCGAGGAGTGTGAAGTAAGCGAGGTGTGTGGAGTAAGCGAGGAGTGTGAAGCGAGGAGTGTGGAGTAAGCGAGGTGTGTGGAGTAAGCGAGGTGTGTGGAGTAAGCGAGGTGTGTGGAGTAAGCGAGGTGTGTGGAGTAAGCGAGGTGTGTGGAGTAAGCGAGGTGTGTGGAGTAAGCGAGGTGTGTGGAGTAAGCGAGGAGTGTGGAGTAAGCGAGGTGTGTGGAGTAAGCGAGGTGTGTGGAGTAAGCGAGGTGTGTGGAGTGAGCGAGGTGTGTGGAGTGAGCGAGGTGTGTGGAGTGAGCGAGGTGTGTGGAGTGAGCGAGGTGTGTGGAGTGAGCGAGGTGTGTGGAGTGAGCGAGGTGTGTGGAGTGAGCGAGGAGTGTGGAGTAAGCGAGGAGTGTGGAGTAAGCGAGGTGTGTGAAGTAAGCGAGGTGTGTGAAGTAAGCGAGGTGTGTGGAGTAAGCGAGGAGTGTGGAGTAAGCGAGGTGTGTGGAGTAAGCGAGGAGTGTGAAGCGAGGAGTGTGGAGTAAGCGAGGAGTGTGGAGTAAGCGAGGTGTGTGGAGTAAGCGAGGTGTGTGGAGTAAGCGAGGTGTGTGGAGTAAGCGAGGTGTGTGAAGTAAGCGAGGAGTGTGAAGAAAGCGAGGTGTGTGGAGTAAGCGAGGTGTGTGGAGTAAGCGAGGTGTGTGGAGTAAGCGAGGTGTGTGGAGTAAGCGAGGAGTGTGGAGTAAGCGAGGTGTGTGGAGTAAGCGAGGAGTGTGAAGCGAGGAGTGTGGAGTAAGCGAGGTGTGTGAAGTAAGCGAGGAGTGTGAAGTAAGCGAGGTGTGTGGAGTAAGCGAGGTGTGTGGAGTAAGCGAGGTGTGTGAAGTAAGCGAGGTGTGTGAAGTAAGCGAGGTGTGTGAAGTAAGCGAGGTGTGTGAAGTAAGCGAGGTGTGTGAAGTAAGCGAGGTGTGTGGAGTAAGCGAGGTGTGTGGAGTAAGCGAGGTGTGTGAAGTAAGCGAGGTGTGTGAAGTAAGCGAGGAGTGTGAAGTAAGCGAGGTGTGTGAAGTAAGCGAGGTGTGTGGAGTAAGCGAGGAGTGTGAAGTAAGCGAGGTGTGTGGAGTAAGCGAGGTGTGTGGAGTAAGCGAGGAGTGTGAAGTAAGCGAGGTGTGTGGAGTAAGCGAGGTGTGTGAAGTAAGCGAGGTGTGTCAAGTAAGCGAGGTGTGTGGAGTAAGCGAGGAGTGTGGAGTAAGCGAGGTGTGTGAAGTAAGCGAGGTGTGTGAAGTAAGCGAGGTGTGTGGAGTAAGCGAGGTGTGTGGAGTAAGCGAGGTGTGTGGAGTAAGCGAGGTGTGTGGAGTAAGCGAGGTGTGTGAAGTAAGCGAGGTGTGTGGAGTAAGCGAGGAGTGTGAAGTAAGCGAGGAGTGTGAAGTAAGCGAGGAGTGTGAAGTGAGCGAGGTGTGTGGAGTGAGCGAGGTGTGTGGAGTGAGCGAGGTGTGTGGAGTGAGCGAGGTGTGTGGAGTGAGCGAGGTGTGTGGAGTGAGCGAGGAGTGTGAAGTAAGCGAGGAGTGTGAAGTAAGCGAGGTGTGTGGAGTGAGCGAGGTGTGTGGAGTGAGCGAGGTGTGTGGAGTGAGCGAGGTGTGTGGAGTGAGCGAGGTGTGTGGAGTGAGCGAGGTGTGTGGAGTGAGCGAGGTGTGTGGAGTGAGCGAGGAGTGTGGAGTGAGCGAGGAGTGTGGAGTGAGCGAGGAGTGTGGAGTAAGCGCGGCGTGCGGAGTAAGCGCGGCGTGCGGAGTAAGCGCGGCGTGCGGAGTAAGCGCGGCGTGCGGAGTAAGCGCGGCGTGCGGAGTAAGCGCGGCGTGCGGAGTAAGCGCGGCGTGCGGAGTAAGCGCGGCGTGCGGAGTAAGCGCGGCGTGCGGAGTAAGCGAGGCGTGCGGAGTAAGCGAGGCGTGCGGAGTAAGCGAGGCGTGCGGAGTAAGCGAGGCGTGCGGAGTAAGCGAGGCGTGCGGAGTAAGCGAGGCGTGCGGAGTAAGCGAGGCGTGCGGAGTAAGCGAGGCGTGCGGAGTAAGCGAGGCGTGCGGAGTAAGCGAGGCGTGCGGAGTAAGCGAGGCGTGCGGAGTAAGCGAGGCGTGCGAACCCTGGGAAAGTACAGCTCATAAGCCCCACCTCCCCATGAAGTCTAACGGGACGCGATGGAAAATAAATCAAATTACAAATACACATGTTTTCTGTCAAGGGTAGTTTTTATCACCCTGATGTCAGTTTAATTGTTCGTTTTTTAAAATAAGTTTGTCTTAGTTATTTGTTGCTATAAAAATGGGAATGTGACGTCATGATTGACAGCTGTGATTGACAGCTTCTCTGAGTGAAGTATTACTGAGGCACAAATGGACTTTTGGGGCATTTTCAGGAGATTAGAGCTTCAGCTTTAATTTCTACATGTCTATAACGGCTTATTTCACACTGACATGAGTTGTTCTGCAGTGGTGTGTGTGTGTGTGTGTGTGTGTGTGTGTGTGTGTGTGTGTGTGTGTGTGTGTGTGTGTGTGTGTGTGTGTGAGAGAGGGGTGAGACCTTGATATCGCAATCTTCTTCACTTTTCACCAATGGCAGTGAAGGGTGTCGTCCATCTTTTTTACAGTCTCTGGTGCTGACTGTGTGTGTGTGTGTAGGACATCCGTCACCAGCGTGTGTATCGTCAGAGGCGTCAGGCGGAGCTGGTGAAACTCAGACAGACGCTGCACAGTCTTCAGTGCAAGAGCTCCTTCCACTCAGAGCAGGTCGACTACTACAGCCAGTACATCAACACCTGCCTACACAACCTCACCGCCAGGTACACACACACACACACACATCAACACCTGCCTACAGAACCTCACCGCCAGGTACACACACACACACACACACATCAACACCTGCCTACACAACCTCACCGCCAGGTACACACACACACACACACACACACACACACACACACACACATCAACACCTGCCTACACAACCTCACCGCCAGGTACACACACACACACACACACATCAACACCTGCCTACACAACCTCACCGCCAGGTACACACACACATCAACACCTGCCTACACAACCTCACCGCCAGGTACACACACACACACACACACACATCAACACCTGCCTACACAACCTCACCGCCAGGTACACACACACACACACACATCAACACCTGCCTACACAACCTCACCGCCAGGTACACACACACACACACATCAACACCTGCCTACACAACCTCACCGCCAGGTACACACACACACACACACACACACACATCAACACCTGCCTACACAACCTCACCGCCAGGTACACACACACACACACATCAACACCTGCCTACACAACCTCACCGCCAGGTACACACACACACACACACACATCAACACCTGCCTACACAACCTCACCGCCAGGTACACACACACACATCAACACCTGCCTACACAACCTCACCGCCAGGTACACACACACACACACACACAAACATCAACACCTGCCTACACAACCTCACCGCCAGGTACACACACATCAACACCTGCCTACACAACCTCACCGCCAGGTACACACACACACACACACACACATCAACACCTGCCTACACAACCTCACCGCCAGGTACACACACACACACACACACATCAACACCTGCCTACACAACCTCACCGCCAGGTACACACACACACATCAACACCTGCCTACACAACCTCACCGCCAGGTACACACACACACACACACACAAACATCAACACCTGCCTACACAACCTCACCGCCAGGTACACACACACACACATCAACACCTGCCTACACAACCTCACCGCCAGGTACACACACACACATCAACACCTGCCTACACAACCTCACCGCCAGGTACACACACACACACACATCAACACCTGCCTACACAACCTCACCGCCAGGTACACACACACACACACATCAACACCTGCCTACACAACCTCACCGCCAGGTACACACACACACACACACATCAACACCTGCCTACACAACCTCACCGCCAGGTACACACACACACACACACACATCAACACCTGCCTACACAACCTCACCGCCAGGTACACACACACACACACATCAACACCTGCATACACAACCTCACCGCCAGGTACACACACACATCAACACCTGCCTAAACAACCTCACCGCCAGGTACACACACACACACACATCAACACCTGCCTACACAACCTCACCGCCAGGTACACACACACACATATCAACACCTGCCTACACAACCTCACCGCCAGGTACACACACACACACACACAATCATCAACACCTGCCTACACAACCTCACCGCCAGGTACACGCACACACACACACACACACACACACATCAACACCTGCCTACACAACCTCACCGCCAGGTACACACACACACACACACACACACACACACACACACACACATCAACACCTGCCTACACAACCTCACTGCCAGGTACACACACACACACACACACATCAACACCTGCCTACACAACCTCACCGCCAGGTACACACACACACACACACACATCAACACCTGCCTACACAACCTCACCGCCAGGTACACACACACACACACATCAACACCTGCCTACACAACCTCACCGCCAGGTACACACACACACACACACACACATCAACACCTGCCTACACAACCTCACCGCCAGGTACACACACACACACACATCAACACCTGCCTACACAACCTCACCGCCAGGTACACACACACACACATCAACACCTGCCTACACAACCTCACCGCCAGGTACACACACACACACACATCAACACCTGCCTACACAACCTCACCGCCAGGTACACAAACACACACACATCAACACCTGCATACACAACCTCACCGCCAGGTACACACACACACATCAACACCTGCCTAAACAACCTCACGGCCAGGTACACACACACACACACACACACACATCAACACCTGCCTAAACAACCTCACCGCCAGGTACACACACACACACACACACATCAACACCTGCCTACACAACCTCACCGCCAGGTACACACACACACACACATCAACACCTGCCTACACAACCTCACCGCCAGGTACACACACACACACACACACACATCAACACCTGCCTACACAACCTCACCGCCAGGTACACAAACACACACACATCAACACCTGCATACACAACCTCACCGCCAGGTACACACACTCACATCAACACCTGCCTACACAACCTCACCGCCAGGTACACACACACACACACATCAACACCTGCCTACACAACCTCACCGCCAGGTACACACACACACACATCAACACCTGCCTACACAACCTTACCGCCAGGTACACACACACACACACATCAACACCTGCCTACACAACCTCACCGCCAGGTACACAAACACACACACATCAACACCTGCATACACAACCTCACCGCCAGGTACACACACACACATCAACACCTGCCTAAACAACCTCACGGCCAGGTACACACACACACACACACACACACATCAACACCTGCCTAAACAACCTCACCGCCAGGTACACACACACACACACACACACATCAACACCTGCCTACACAACCTCACCGCCAGGTACACACACACATCAACACCTGCCTACACAGCCATCACCGCCAGGTACACACACACACACACACACACACACCAACACCTGCCTACACAACCTCAC
>NW_027508741.1:2040000-2090000 GCF_051911475.1 Siphateles boraxobius | reverse complement strand
GTTACTACGAAAACAGTCAATGTCACACACTATAGTGTCACCAAACTCAGTTTACACACCACTGCTGTCTTGGTGTGCAGTGTTTCTGTTTCTATTGCAGTTTTGCGAAATATTTTTTTTCGAATTGCCTGAAAAACCACCTCATGCGAGCGTAAAAACTTTTTTGCGATAAATGGGAGTTTTTGCGAAATTGACGTGTTTTCATTGGGCGTATTTTCAATTCGCAATTTCAATTTGCGCAATTTGAAGGGTAATGTAAACGCGGCTGTCACACACCAGTGTCACCAAATTCAGATTACACATCTCTGCTGTCTGATGGTTATACTACAACACTTATTTTGGTATAAAAGTTTTTTTGCATAATTTTTTATGACTTTAATTTATGGAAAATATTCAATAACTTCACTGTATTTTTGCCAAATTCAGTTCACACATCATTGCTGTCCGGTTGGTTGTACTACATCATTTATTTTGGAAAAATAATGTATTTTTAATTGTATATACAATTGTAAATGTATAATTTTTATTATTTTTATTATGAAAAATATTCATGAACTTCACTGTAATACACTGTATTAAAAATGTTTATTTTCCCCCAAATAAGTGTTGTAGTATAACCATAAGAACAGCATGATGTGTAAACTGAATTTGGCAACAATCCAGTGTATTAAGTTATTGAATATTTTCCATCAATAAAAGTCATAAAAAATTATGCAAAAAAACTTTTATACCAAAATAAGTGTTGTAGTATAACCATCAGGACAGCAGAGATGTGTAATCTGAATTTGGTGACACTGGTGTGTGACAGCCGCGTTTACATTACCCTTCAAATTGCGCAAATTGAAATTGCGAATTGATAATACGCCCAATGAAAACACGTCAATTTCGCAAAAACTCCCATTTATCGCAAAAAAGTTTTTACGCTCGCATGAGGTGGTTTTTCAGGCAATTAGAAAAAAAATATTTCGCAAAACTGCAATAGAAACAGTTTTTGTGCGTTTACAGTCACCTGACGTAGATGACGCGGTTTGACAGAAGACGAGACAGAGTTCTTTATTAAATTCACAAAAGACAAAATAATTACAGGAATTCTGGATTCTAAACCTCAAAGAAATTCCACAAGCAGGAACTCGAAGCAGAAATGGTACGAGCGCAGGTACGAGCGCTTACACAGGTACGAGCGCTTACACAGGTACGAGCACGTACACAGGTACGCACAGGAGCGTTGGAAAGCACGTCTATCAGACGATCTCTAGTACATCCGCTGATTGAAGAATCCGCTATAGTGACCGAAATCATTCTGCTTCATAAACTATTTGTGAACTTAAGTAGGCCTATATACTTCTTTAAGATTCTCCAGCATGTTTTAATGTATGCTATGTCATATTTCAAACCCCAACATTTTTTTAAAGTTCTTAATGTCTAATGAGCTTAACTTTCGTATTATAAATTAAATTGTTTTAGTAGACTGTTCAGATTATAGTCTTTCGGTACAGAATAGATCAAGAAAGAATGAAGTCTACAATGAATCCACAAACACTGATCAACCTAAACATAACAGTTGTAATGGGGAGAAAACATATCAGTGAATCTATAATTAAATATTGTTATGATCCTGCATTCCTTTGGTTCTGAAATACATTTCTCCATTTCAGACCCCTGTGGAGATTGCTCTTGATGTTATAATCTAAACCTGAAACATACTAAACTCTATAATTCTGGATACTAGTGTGCAAAGGCCATGTTTCTGAATTAATAAAACAAAGGAAGACACAACAAGACTTGAGCTTGTTTGTGTTTCAGAGAATTTATCCTTTCATTTTGATATTTAAAATAAGCAATCATTTGATTTAGCAACTACTAATAACATGTCCTTATATGTTAATTCATTTTACCAACGGAATGCAGGATCATAAAAATATTTTATTATAAATTCATTGATATGTTTTCTCCCCATTACAACTGTTATGTTTAGGTAATAAAGAATCAATGACTTTCACCTGTGACATATTGATTGAGTAAATTGGCAGGTGCAGAGAAGAATGCTTGTCAGGAGAGGGGTGGAGCCATTCTGATTTACATCTGCATATATTTGGATGGTATCGCCCTAATGTGTCATTGAAACAAGCTTGGCAATAATGGGGTTTTGGCAGGTTGGATTTGGATTGGTGTTTGTTCTTGCTCTTGGACTTTCTGAAGCGCAATGGAGAGCAAGAGCAGCACATAATTTGAGTCCAAGCGAGTTTAGGCCTAGAACATCAGCTCAAGCTTCTCAACAAGCTGATTCCAGGATGCCTTCGGTTCCCAGTAACACTGTATTTGCACCTCAAAGGTTTCCCGCTCCGTTGCCTGTCCAGACACCAGTCAGGACTGACTTTGGAAAGTCTTCTCAAGATCTTATGGGTGTTCAATTAAAAGAGCTGTTGCAGGGTCCAGTGGAGAAACTGACGTGGAGATTTCCAAGTCTACCAGAGGAACCCCAGACGCCAGACGTTCCCTTTGAGTTGCCTTCTCCCGGCCCGGCCAACAGTGTGGCGGCTCAGTGCGGAGAGAGCTCTGTATATGTGGAAGTGATGAAGGACTTCTTTGGGACTGGGCACCCACTGTTGTCCTCTGGGTTTACACTGGGAGGCTGTACTGCGACTGGAGAGGATTCTGCTGCTCAAGTGCTGATCTTTGAGTCTGAACTGCATGGATGCAGCAGCACATCAGTGGTAAGCTTCTTTTGTGACGATGATCATAGGTATTCTGAACCGTCTTCTATTAACCTTTCTGTTTAGGTGACTGAGGATGAGCTCGTCTACAGGTTCAACATTATCTACACCCCACAAGAGGCTTCATATGGTGTTCCTATTGTCAGGAGTAGTGGTGCGGTGGTTGGTATCGAGTGTCATTATTCAAGGTGAGGATTTGAGTAATTCAGGCTCACCGGATGTTCTAATCCTGCCGTTTACGGGCGAGAGATGACGCTTGTTTAACTCTACAGAACACATAATGTGAGCAGCGATGCCTTAATGCCCACTTGGATCCCATATGCCTCAACTAAGGTTGCAGAGGAAGTCTTCGTGTTCTCCCTCAAGCTCATGACTGGTTGGTGAAGCCCAAACAGATTTGTAGTATGCTTGTGAATCATCTGTGTGAAGACTTTTCTCTCTTTGCAGATGACTGGAGATTTGAGAGACCTTCTAACCAGTACTTCCTGGGTGACATGATAAATCTCGAAGCATCGGTGCGTGTGTACAGCCATGTTCCCGTCCGTGTGTTTGTGGACAGCTGCATGGCTACTGCAGTCCCTGATGTGGCTTCTGTCCCCAGATACTCCTTTATTGAGAATAATGGGTAAGAGCTGCTATGGTGAACGTGATCTCTGTTGATCCTGGAACAACTTTCAGATCAACCAATCAGATTTGAGGGACAAGTTTACATTTTGTCAAGTTTAGGCTTAGAACCAGGGTAAGGTGTTTCAACATCAGTGTTCACCTATCATTTCCCTCTGATATTAATGAAAAGTTAAGGGTAGGTTTAGGGATAGGGTAAGGACTAAATTTTGGGACAGGAATGTTATTCCAGGATCAACGAAATATATTGATCAAGGAACATATCTTACTTGGCAATCACGGTGACCTGAACGGTACACAGTTAAAGATTACACAACCCTTCTGGAAGCTGGGATACATGAGGAAGCACTGTGATTTTTGGCCAAGTAAGACATGTTCCTGGATCAACATTTTGTTGATCCTGGAAAAACATTCCTGTCCTAACCCTACCCATAACTTTTCATTAAAATCAGAGGGAAACGATAGGTGAATAACACTGTTGAAACACCTTAACCTGGTTCTAAGCCTAAACTTGTCCCTCAAATCTGATTGGTTGATCTGAAAGTTCCAGGAACGTGTGGTACTTGGTGATTGGTGAAATCGCGTTCACCGTTCTCTACACAGGTGCTTTGTTGATGCCAAGCTCACAGGCTCCACGTCTCGCTTTATGCCCCGGACTCGAGGTGATAAGCTAGGGTTTCAGCTGGAGGCGTTCCGGTTCCAGCAAGCGGACAGTGGGCTGGTATGTATGTCTTGTATTTGTTCAACTCTTTGTATGATATGGTGTACAAACCATTGTCTCTGCAGGTCTACATCACATGCGTTTTGAAGGTGGCTGCCGCAGCAACCTCTCCAAATTCTGAGCAGAAAGCTTGTTCATTCTCTGCTAATGGGTATGTCGCCTGCTAGATGAGTGTACAGGTGAAGTAGTTGCGTAACTGAACTGAGGTTTGTTTGTCAGGTGGGTGTCTGCAGATGACTCTGACCAGGTGTGCGGATGCTGTGACACAACCTGTAGCGTCAGAAGTGGAAGTGATCAACTGCTCACAGGTTTGGACTAACTCTGATAACTAGTTCTTGTGATGCATGGCTTAAGTTCTCACTAATCATTCGTTCCTCAGATCTACGCTGGGAAAGAGCATCTGTCGGCCCCATCAATGTTAAAGAATATGGCTATGGCCAAAAATAACTGGAAGTGTGGTGTGATCTTAATAAATGTTGTAATATATTTGGGTTTTTTGTCTTTACTTGCACAAATACTACACTTAAACATATTTATCCAGTTTACATGGTTTCTGTTCAGATATGTACCACAAAAAGCCTATTTCTACTGGCCTATGTGGGGGGACATTTTGCTCCAGTCATTTATGGGGCTGGGCCTATTACAAGACAAAAGGGCATTTCAATAATAGCATAATGTAATAACTGGATTTAATTAATTGGGGTTCAAGTGAGAATGCTGAAACCTTATTATACTTGATAGATTTTCCAAGTAAGGCCTTGAAACTGGATAAATTTCCCGGAACAGGTTTTTAAAAAGGACAATCCCGGTAAAACCGAGACGGGTGGCGACCCTATTTTGTGAGCTAGTCCTATAGGTTTTTTGCCAGATCGGAAACCAACACGTGCAAAAAGATTCTCTGGAGTCTGGTTGTCAATTTCCATTCACATTTGCAGCAGGGCGGCAGAATGTTTGAAGTGGGCGTGGCTACTTCTAACGACCATCCATCTTGTACACATGCATGGGCTCAGTCTCTGTGGTCGTGTGAAAAATGACGTGGTGACTAGGGGTAGGAATCAACGGATAGACTACGTCGCCATATTTTTTGGAATGACTTATCACGAGAGGAAAAAATTACGTTTTAGTCCATCGGTTAATGGAAACGCCGTCATTTCGCAATAGTTTTTTGTCGATATTTAGAAAAAATCGCAAAAGTTTTGCGCAAATCTGTAATGGAAACAGGCATTGACTGTTTTCGTAGTAACGCTTTTCGGGTTTTGCACTTTACACACGCTCCCTTCGGATCTGTCAGAGATCAATGTGTTTTGTCCACTGAAGGAAAGCTCGTTTTGAGGAAAATTAGGTTGTAGCTGCTTGTCTACGTTACTAAGATTAAAAAGAAGTGTTCTTTTTCTACTAGGAACGTTTAGTAGCTAACACGAGTTATTGACCCGGGAAGTTTTGAAATTTGTGTGATTTATTGCCAACTGAAAAGCTAAAGTAAATCCGGTGGTGGTTCAGTGGTGCAAAAGGTGTATACAGTTTTTTTTAAAGCATTACTAAGTGTTAATTTCATAATCCTGTTTTAGCATGTGGTGTTTTTGTAAACCTACTTAGGCATATCTTGTGGACATTTTTTGTACCCAGAAGTGAGCTAAACCTGTTTTGGACACATCCTCATTTGTATAAAAAAGCATGTTACAAACTTATGACCAGCTGTAGGCCTATAGCCTATAGTGTGACGGGTCTCCGCGCGCTAATAAATATTGATAAAATATATATATTTCTTGCAGCATGCTAGTTTTTTTTTAATGTAGGCCTAGTTGTAACATTTTAAATATTAAAAAAAAAATCACATTTTGGGAAATTTAACAAAAGGGAGTAAACGAAGTACTAGAACAGTAAAAACATGGTAGAATTATAAACTCTGCAAATTTTACGCATTAATGAGAAGTTACTGATCAGATTAGATTCAATATGGTTTTAGAAGAAAAATATTAAGTTATTTATTTCCAACGTGTCCAAATGGTTCCGGGAATACAAAAGGTATACAGTTTGTTTTAATGTATTACAAGAGTTAATTTCATAATCCTGTTTTAGTGTGTGGTGTTTTAAGACTCTCGGGACCACGTGACTCAGGTTTACACGCACAGCTCTTACTAGCGGGTCTCAGTTACATTCGCAATAATCTCCCCATAAAGAGTGTGTGTGGGTGTGTTATTACTAACTGCTCACCATCATAACTTACAGGACAGAGATGAATTACTGTGTTGATCTGATCCGTGACGCCAGTCACACACACACACACACACATTCTCTGCATGTTTATAGGTGGAGTTTCTCCTTAAGAATAACAAAGAACCAGAGCAAGAACAACAGCAACATCGAGGTAAAACCATCTCCACATATAACCACTGACTTTAGCAACTTTACACACTGCAGATCTGAAGTTGAGGACAAAGTCAGAAAAATATCTGGTAACACTTTACAATAAGGTTCATTTATTAACTAACATGGACTAACAATGATCAATACATTTGTTATTTGTTAATCTTGGTTAACGTTAATAAACAAAAATCCAGCTGTTCATTATTTGTTCATGTTAGTTCACAGTGCATTAACTAATGTTAACAAATACAAACTTTGATTTTAATAATGTATTAGTAAATGTTTAAATCAATATTAAATATTAAATTAAGATTAATAAATGCTGTAGAAGTATTGTTCATTCTTAGTTCATGTTAACTAAGGCAGTTAAATAATTTTAACTAGTGAATTGTAAAGTGTTACTAAATATCTTGACTTAGCTATATTAATGTTGAAGCTTCTTCATTTAGATGTTAAAAACATTACCAGTTTTTACAATAAGGCTTCATTTATTAACGTTAATTAAAAATACTGCTGAACTAAATGTGCAAACCTGCTACAGCGTTTATTAATCTTAACGTTAATTGCAACACTTACTAAAATATATATAAGATCAAAAGTTAGGCTATATATGTTAGTTAATGCCCTATGAACAAATATGAAAACTAACATTAACAAAGGTTTCTAAATGCTTTGAAAATATTTAGCTATATTGTATGTTAGTTAACTAATGTTAAGAAATTAGACTTTATGGTAAAGTGTTGCCAAAGTAATAAAGGCAAGGCAAGTTTATTTATATAGCACATTTCATACACAATGGTAATTCAAAGTGCTTTACATAGAAGAAATTAAAATAATCAAAAGAAATCAGAATAATTAAAACAGTTTATAATAAAAGATAAAATACAGAAATAATCAAAAGAAATCAGAATAATTAAAACATAAAATAACACACAGTGCAAACAGTCGGACGAACAGTGGCACAGTGCTCATTCAGTAAATGCACAGCTGAACAGATGTGTTTTGAGTCTGGATTTGAATGTGACTACTGTAGGAGCACATCTGATCTCTTCTGGAAGCTGGTTCAGCTGCGGCTGGCATAGTAGCTAACGCCATGCTTGGAGTGAACCCTTGGTATTTCTAGCCGATGTGATCCTAATGATCTGAGTGATCTGTTGGGTTTATATTCACTGAGCATATCTGCAATGTATTGAGGTCCTAGGCCATTGAATGATTTATATACCAGTAATAATACTTTAAAATCAATCCTAAATGTAACTGGCAGCCAGTGTAAAGACCTGAGGACTGGTGTGATGTGTTCATATGTTCTGGTTCTGCTCAGCGTTCTGTATGAGCTGCAACTGTCTTATGGTCTTTTTGGGAAGGCCAGTGAGAAGTCCATTACAATAATCCACCCTACTGGTGATGAAAGCATGCACAAGTTTTTCTAAGTCTTGACTGGAAACAAAACATCTAATTCTTGCAATATTTTTCAGGTGATAGTATGCTGATTTAGTTATTGCTTTGACATGACTACTGAAACTAAGGTCTGACTCCAGAGACACACCCAGATTCCTGACTTGATTTTTAGTTGTTTGACCCCTAGACTGAAGGTATGCGTTCACCTTGAGAACTTCCTCTTTGTTTCCAAACGCAATGACTTCAGTTTTGTCTTTGTTTAACTGAAGAAAGTTTTGGCACATCCAATTGTTTACTTCATCAATGCATTGGCAAAGGGAGTCAATGGGGCTGTAATCGTTAGGCGATAGGGATAAGTAGAGCTGTGTGTCGTCTGCATAGCTGTGGTAAGCGATTTGGTTATTTCTCATTATTTGGCTCATTGGGAGCATGTACAGGTTGAATAGGAGTGGCGCAAGAATTGAGCCTTGAGGGACTCCGCATGTCATGGATGTCCACTCAGACTTATGATCTCCATTACTCACATAATAACCTCTGCCTCCTGTGTATGACCTGAACCATTTTAGGATTATCCCAGAAAGCCCGACCCAGTTTTCCAGCCTGTCAAGAAGTATGTTGTGATCGACAGTGTCAAATGCAGCACTGAGGTCGAATGTGCTGGAAACTCCTAAATGAAGGAAACTCATGTTGTTCGGAGCTTGTTTAGAGATTTGTGCTTCTAATATAATTGATTCAGCTCTGGTTTGACCCATAAACTCTAACCAGCTCATCACTGAATAAAACAAAAGTAATTTAAATAGATGAACTGAAACGCTTAAAGCTGAATAAAGACCAATCAGATGATCAGAGTGTTTGAAAGTCTTGAGTCATCGGAGCAACTGCGCAGGTTTGTCTGGTTTGTTCACTTAAAGAATGTGAACAATGACTGAATTCTCTGCAGCTGACAGCATAGAAATCACATGTGATCCTGAAACTTATTTCAATTTCTAAAGTGTCTAAAGATGTCGAGGAAAGTGGAAGTGATCATCAATTCTGCGGCTTCGCAGGATCAGTCTGCATGTCCCGTTTACATCACGGAGTCGAAGCCCGGAGACGCGCCCGGAGTGACGGGGTTCCTGAAGATCAACCCGGCGGTTCTGGGGGTAAAACTACTGATCAACACTACTAAGTAGTGATACTGCTGATCAACACTGCTAACTAGTGAAACTGCCGATCAACACTCTTAACTAGTCAAACTGCTGATCAACACTTCTAACTAGTGAAACTGCTGATCAACACTGCTAACTAGTGAAACTGCCGATCAACACTCTTAACTAGTCAAACTGCTGATCAACACTTCTAACTAGTGAAACTGCTGATCAACACTCTTAACTAGTGAAACTGCCGATCAACTCTCTTAACTAGTGAAACTGCCGATCAACACTCCTAACTAGTGAACCTGCCGATCAACACTTCTAACTAGTGAAACTGCTGTTCAACACTCTTAACTAGTGAAACTGCCGATCAACACTCCTAACTAGTGAACCTGCCGATCAACACTTCTAACTAGTGAAACTGCTGTTCAACACTCTTAACTAGTGAAACTGCCGATCAACTCTCTTAACTAGTGAAACTGCCGATCAACACTCTTAACTAGTGAAACTGCTGATCAACACTCTTAACTAGTGAAACTGCTGATCAACACTCTTTTTTTTGTTAATTCTCTGTAACCTTTATTTAACTTTAAAGATTTTTTTTATTATTTTTTTATTATCTTTTTATTTGGAAAGGCAAAATCCCATCACATAGATTACTAGATTTCTTACTGGCTGTGATCAACACTCTTAACTAGTGATACTGCTGATCAACACTCTTAACTAGTGATACTGCCGATCAACACTCTTAACTAGTGAAACTGCCGATCAACACTCCTAACTAGTGAACCTGCCGATCAACACTCTTAACTAGTGAAACTGCCGATCAACACTCCTAACTAGTGAAGCTGCTGATCAACACTGCTAACTAGTGAAACTGCCGATCAACACTCTTAACTAGTGAAACTGCCGATCAACACTCTTAACTAGTGAAACTGCCGATCAACACTCTTAACTAGTGATACTGCCGATCAACACTCTGAACTAGTGATACTGCCGATCAACACTCTTAACTAGTGAAACTGCCGATCAACACTCTTAACTAGTGAAACACTCTTAATTAGTGATACTGCCGATCAACACTCTTAACTAGTGATACTGCCAATCAACACTCTTAACTAGTGATACTGCCGATCAACACTCTTAACTAGTGATACTGCCGATCAACACTCTTAACTAGTGAAACTGCCGATCAACACTCTTAACTAGTGAAACACTCTTAATTAGTGATACTGCCGATCAACACTCTTAACTAGTGATACTGCCGATCAACACTCTTAACTAGTGATACAGCCGATCAACACTCTTACACTCTTAACTAGTGATACTGCCGATCAACACTCTTAACTAGTGATACTGCCGATCAACACTCTTAACTAGTGAAACTGCCGATCAACACTCTTAACTAGTGAAACTGCCGATCAACACTCTTAACTAGTGATACTGCCAATCAACACTCCTAACTAGTGAAACACTCTTAACTAGTGATACTGCCGATCAACACTCTTAACTTGTGATACTGCCGATCAACACTCTTAACTAGTGATACTGCCGATCAACACTCTTAACTAGTGATACTGCCGATCAACACTCTTAACTAGTGAAACACTCTTAATTAGTGATACTGCCGATCAACACTCCTAACTAGTGATACTGCCGATCAACACTCTTAACTACTGATACTGCCGATCAACACTCTTAACTAGTGAAACACTCTTAATTAGTGATACTGCCGATCAACACTCCTAACTAGTGATACTGCCGATCAACACTCTTAACTAGTGATACTGCCGATCAACACTCTTAACTAGTGATGCTGCCAATCAACACTCTTAACTAGTGAAACTGCGGATGAACACTCTTAACTAGTGAAACTGCCGATCAACACTCTTAACTAGTGATACTGCCGATCAACACTCTTAACTCTCTTAACTAGTGATACTGCCGATCAACACTCTTAACTAGTGAAACTGCCGATCAACACTCTTAAAGGGTTAGTTCACCCAAAAATGAAAATTAAGTCATTAATTACTCACCCCCATGCTGTACCAACCCCGTAAGACCTTCGTTCATCTTCGGAACACAAATGAAGATATTTTTGATTAAATCTGAGAGGTGGATCACTGCTACATAGGCTGCCAGAGGGAATGAAACTTGACGGCCCAGAAAGTCATTAAAGAAAATGTTTAAATATTCCATGTGCCTACAGTGGCTCAACTATAAGTTTATCAAGCGACGAGAATACTTTTTTCCCGAAAAAAAAAAACATAATAACGACTTTATTCGACTATTCCTTTTCTTCATTGTGGGCCTGAGACGAGAGTTCAAGAGATTTCCACGACGCATGCGCGAGAACTGAGAAGAGAACGTTCTTCTTCTAATACTTCTTGTTCAGTTTAACTAGTGAAACTGCCGATCAACACTCTTAACTAGTGAAACTGCCGATCAACACTCTTAACTAGTGATACTGCCGATCAACACTCTTAACTAGTGAAACTGCCGATCAACACTCTTAACTAGTGATACTGCCGATCAACACTCTTAACTAGTGATACTGCCGATCAACACTCTTAACTAGTGATACTGCCAATCAACACTCTTAACTAGTGAAACTGCCGATCAACAATCTTAACTAGTGATACTGCCGATCAACACTCCTAACTAGTGATACTGCCGATCAACACTCTTAACTAGTGAAACTGCCGATCAACACTCTTAACTAGTGATACTGCCGATCAACACTCTTAACTAGTGAAACTGCCGATCAACACTCTTAACTAGTGAAACTGCCGATCAACACTCTTAACTAGTGATACTGCCGATCAACACTCTTAACTAGTGATACTGCCGATCAACACTCTTAACTAGTGAAACTGCCGATCAACACTCTTAACTAGTGAAACTGCCGATCAACACTCTTAACTAGTGAAACTGCCGATCAACACTCTTAACTAGTGATACTGCCGATCAACAGTCTTAACTAGTGATACTGCCGATCAACACTCTTAACTAGTGAAACTGCTGGTGGCTACAAGCTGACAAATACGTCTTGTCTTTTGTCCGTCAGTGGCTGGAGATCCTGACCGGTGCTGTGGCGTTTGGACTCGTCTTTTGGAATTATGAACGTTGGTTTTTAATACCAACTTGCTATGTGAGTCTTTTATTTTGAGTGTATCATGGAGAGGATCATGTGACACTGAAGACTGGAGTAATGATGCTGAAAATTCAGCTTTGATCACAGGAATAAATTACACTTTAGTATATATTCACATAGAAAACAGCTGATTTACATTGGAATGATATTTTACCTATATTTTTGATCAAATAAGCACAGTCTTGGTGAACAGAAGAGACTTCTTTCAAAAACATAAATAAATCTTAATTATTCCAAAATGTTGACCTCCAGGAGGATACAGAATCAGATATAGCGCTTTGATAGTCATTATCACTATATTAAACTGTAAGTGAATGCTGAATAGTGTTGATATTTCTGTGCTATCGCTTGTATAATGTTGTTTTGTGTGTCTGTAGTTGATTTTAAACGGAGTTGTTACAGCCACCGCTGCCTGTACCCGCAACCCGTGTCTGGTCAGTATGAAACCCCCGTCTCACATCTAGCATCTGATGTGCAGAACTGTTTAATCTGATGAAGCAGAAGCGGTTTATGAATTATGTTTGTTCAGGTGGTCACCGCTCAAGTTCTGAACCTGTTCAATATCTTCAGCTCTCTGACCGTCTTCATCATCTTCTTCCTCTTGTTCTATGTCACTTCGAGTGTGCGTGTGGTGAGTCATTATTTCTATGATATAAGATTCATCTGTCATGAATATATTACTGATGTTTATGAATACTGAGGTGTGTGTGATTCATCTGGTTGTTGTAGTTTTTGGCCCCTTCTCTGGGTCCGACTGAAATCGTTTTCATGGCCTGTAACGTTCTGGCGCTCGTGTTCTCCGTGATCATCTTCGGCACCTCGTGCTGCTGGTGTAAATCGGTAAATCAGCGTTTCTTTTAATCTTCAGCTTCATCCATGGTGGGGTTTTAATCTTTTTAATGCCACGGACCCCTAAATATGATCATGCTTGTCAGGGGCCGCCATCCTAAAATTTAAAAGGCAGCTATATATTTTTATTTACAAAGACTTGATTTATAGAGTGAAAAGTTAGTATTACAAATGTGTAAAATATTTACATTACATCCTTGTTTTTTTATACTCACTGTTATACTGCACTGTTAGATGTTTTATTCATTTATATGAATATATTGATATTATTTTTTATAAAAATTATTTATTTATTTAAATACATTTTCATTTTATTTTTATTTAAGTAAAATGTATTTGTTTATTTATTATAAAAAATTACACTGCTTTATTTTAATCATTTTTTTATATAATCTAATGTATTAAATACTTTTTATTTAAAGGTTAAATAAATATTCAATTATTTATCTTAATTGTGATTTCAATAAAACTTAGTTTAATCTTATTTACTTATTTTTACATTTTTACACTGCTTTTCTTAATTTTTTTAATTAAATCAAGTTGTATTTATTTATTTATTTATTTAAATAATCAGTTTATTTTAATCTTGCATAAAAATACCCCTGTATTTAAATAAATAAATGTTACAATATTTTTTCCTAAATCAAATTTAATTAGTTTAATCTTATTTTTGATTTTACTCTGCTTTTCTTATTTTATTTATTTAAATCAAGATTTATTTACTTAATCGTTTTTATTATTAATGCATTTTTATTTTAATTAAGTTAATTCGTCTGTTTAATTAAGTAATTAATTACAGTTAATTAATCTAATGCATGAAATACAATTTTATTATTAATATTAATTTTTTTATTTTAATTCAATTCTATCTTAATCAGATTTGGTTTGTTTAATCTTATTTTATATATATATATATATATCTTCTGTGCATCTGCAGAGGAAGCGTCTGATGGTGATCCACATGAGCTCAGCATCACCTGATGTGGTCAGTGATGTCGTGGACCAGCGTCCCGCATCATCACCCCCGTCCTACTACAGTCCGGTCCCGTCTTCAGATCCGCCGGCCTATGAGGTGAGAGTCGAGTCTCTCTTTCTGCCGCCAGAGCAAATCCACTCTGATGGGATTGATACGGTAAACCAAGCAGTAACCTTCCCATCTCTCTCTTTAATCCAACACTGAAGTGATTAAACTGCAGTTCATCCACTGGCCACTAGAGACCGGCAGCAAAAGAGAGTCAATCCCATAAACCCCCATGTTAAAATACCCAACTTTACAGCAGAAAAAAACATGTTTACAGTCTGGTGCAAATAGTGGTTTTGGTCTATATAGCTAAGTTTATCCTTCATGACGACTGCGAGGGCGGGAATATTTTTTATAACTCATCCGTTTAAATGATATTAAGCCTTAAAGTTCTGCATAATTAAGGGCGTGGCCACTTGAGTGACAGGTGGATTTCCGCTGATGTCACTACTAGCCGTTTGTCTGTTAGCGTCACGTCACCTCAGCTAATCCGCCTCGCTTCACACGTTCGTTTATCCGGGAGTGACGCTGCCAAGATGGCGACGGCCGGCTCCGCCCACTTTGGGCTTCAAAAACGCTCTTCAGAAACACTACGCGTGACGTCACCGACACTATGAACGTATTTTTTGTAGTCTATGGTTAAAACCCACATCATGATTACTGTTCGTATCACTGAGTATCAAGAGCTGAGATTCAGATATGATAATGAGTGTGTGGTTTCTGACCAATCAGAGCAGAGCAGCTGTCAAGGAGGCGGGGTTTAGAGAGACTGAATCTTCAAACGAACCGTTTCAGACTCTGTGAGAAAAGAGCTGATGCTGCAGTGTGTATATGATGAGAAAATGAAAGTGTTCCTGTGTTTTTGCAGGATGAGCGCCGCTCGACGCTCTCTCGAGCTTCTGCTGCGAGATGGGACAAGAGAAGATGGATAGATGAACTGCATCGCAGCAGAAAATCCATCCAAGTCTAAGACCATTCATGTATTCCGGATGAATCTATGCTCTAAAGCAGAGCTTCAGTGACTGTGTTGGATGTGTTCCCAGAGCTCAGTCTAGGGCCCTTAGTAGTGTAACATCTCCATCAATCGTTCTGCTCGAAAGTGTAGAGAACTTCCACAGATCTTTCTGGAAGACTTGCTATCAGAAACTTTGCACATTACAATTATTTCTAATATTTTTGTAGTTTTGGCCATTCTTTGAGGATGTTTATGACACGATTTGTGTCAGATATTGTCAGATTGAACTACAGGTTGTTTTTGAGATTTCAGTATTTTTAGGAGCTGTACTTGCATGACTGAAAACAGCTGAGTGTGTTTGTGTCTGAGAAACTCATTCACACACACTGAACCGAGTGTGTGTAGCTTCTGCTCACCAGGACTTTCCCTCAATCTCATACATCATCCTCTTCTTGTGTGCAATTGAACTATTTAAGGTTTTGTTTTCTTTTTAATGCATTTGAATGTTTATGTACATATGTCAGCTACAAATCTCTGTGTAAACCATTTTAAAAATGCTATATATAAAGTTCATTTATTATTATTATTTCTGTTTTTTTCTGTTTTAGAAGTAGTAGTAATATGCGCACATCCAGAAACGTTCGGCCGTTGCACGATCAGACAAAGCACTTCACTAAAGAATAAACATTTAATATTTATAAAATTGATCTATTTATTAAAATATGCAATGAAGACCTTCGGCTAGAAACTTTGCATATTTTAATAAATTAATTTTTGTAAGTGGCAGTGTGTTTATTCTTTAGTGATTTTGTTTATTTGCCGTCTCACAGCATCTCACACTGGCAGTCAAAAGTTTAAAATAATTAAGATTAAAAAAATACAGTAATATTGTGAAATGTTAAAATGTAAATCATCTGTTTTCTATGTGAATATATATTAAAGTGTAATTTATTCCTGTGATCAAAGCTGAATTTTCAGCATCATTACTCCAGTCTTCAGTGTCACATGATCCTTCAGAAATCACTATAATATGATGATTTGATGCTCAAGAAACATTTATGATTATTATCAGTGTTGAAAACTGTTGTGCTGCTATATATTTTTACAAAAAAATGTGGAAACTGTCAAACATTCAAAAGATTGGGATTAGTAAGATTAAAAAACAAAACAAATTAATACTTTATTATAAATTTATAAGTTCTAATGAATTCATATTCTTATTCAGCAAGGATTCATTAAACTGATCAAAAGTGGCAGTAAAGACATTTATAATGTTACAAAAGATTCTATTGCAAATAAATGCTGATCTTTCTATTCATCAGAGAATCCTGAAAAATAAAAAGCATCAAAGTTTCCACAAAAATATGAAACTGTTTTCAACTCTGATAATAATCATAAATGTTTCTTGAGCATCAAATCATCCTATTATAGTGATTTCTGAAGGATCATGTGACACTGAAGACTGGAGTAATGATGCTGAAAATTCAGGAATAAATTACACTTTACTATATATTCACATAGAAAACAGATGATTTACATTAGAATGATATTTCACTGTTTTTACTATGTGATAGTTACTAATCATTAAATCATTTTTAATTTGACATTATCAAACCGAATTGATGAGATTTTCCTCAGGCGTCACTGCTGTGTTCTGACACTAGAGGACAGTGTCCTCAATATTTACTGTACAATATATCATCTTACATATATACAGAACTTCAATGTTGAGTTTATTTCTGGATTCTTGTAATAATCCTAAATCCACTATATATGAGGTTAAATTTTGCATTTCCCTTATTTACCAAACACATTCTATTCTATGGTTTATTCATTTTTACTGATTCAGTGAGACTGAGTTGTGTTTGAGTTATTGATTTTCTGGATAACTTTTGCATTTGGATTTATTAATCTGATTTATTTTACAGCTGGATATATTTCTGGATATGTCCTCCACACCCATATCATGTCTAAATTATTCAATTAATTCTGTACACTGTAAAAATTAAGGTTTTACAGGTTTTTCCCCCGCAGAAGAACAGTTTCTGGTTCCCCAAAGAACCTTTCAGCGATGAGTTCTTAAAAGCACCATTTTTATTATTTATTTATTTATTAGTGTAAAGAATATTTTATTAATCCAAAGAACATAGTTCCACTATAAAGAACCTTGCATGCGCTGAAAAGATTCCATGGATGTTAAAATCTATATGGTCCATCAATTCAATGCAATGAACCTTAATTTTAAGAGCGTATATTAAAAAATTAAATGTTTTCAAGAATATACCAACCAATCCAAAACAGCAGTCGTTTAATAGCTACACATAACAGCATTTTCAAAATGACATATCTTACTTTGAACGTGCACAGAAACAAAAGCATGAGGGTGAGATTTAAATATATTACAAAAGGACCAAATTGATCAATTCAAACAAACAATCACTCTCAAAAATAAAGGTTCTTTATTGGAATCGATGGTTCCATGAAGAACATTCCATGGAATCTTTCCATTTTTCAAAAGGTTATTAAGATTTTTCAAATTGAAAAGTTCTTTTGGGAACCAAAAATGGTTCTTCAGTTCTAAAACGGCCTTTCGGAACCTTTATTTTTAAGAGTGCAGCTTTTGGAACGCGTTCGGTTCCTCTAGCTGCCGGCATAGAACGCGTAATAGCCGATCGCCTTCGACGAGGAGGACGTGTCCTTGTTAAAGTTCTCCGAGTCTTCCTCACACTTGGGAGAGTTTCCAGTCCCGGATTCTCCGAGGGAAACCCGCCTCCTCTTGCACACGACCGAGTAAATACTGGGCTCCACAGAGTCTGAAGGCTTCAGAGATGATGCGCTGTTCTCCATCCAGTTCTGAGCGAATGCGCTCACAGTGCTTTCCTCCTGAGGTTTGTCTTTGTCGGGCATGATGATGTGCTCATCTGGGGGGTTTGGTCTCGGAGACCAGGGCACTTTCCTCGGGTACGAGCCTCTCGTGCCCCATCCCGCGGTCACGGACGCGAACGCGCCTTCAGGATAGTACCCGAGCGAGTGCGCGCTCTGGAGAGGTAAAGACTTGAAGCTGTAGGGTAACAAAGAGCTGGAATAATCTCCCTCGTACGCCGTGAGCTCCAGTTTACCGCCACTGGTCTGATCGCTGCTGTATAACCGGTTGTTGAGTTGATCCTGGAGAAAAGGTTGCATGGTGTAGCGCGCGCTTGGCACGATCTGTTGCGCGCGCGTCGAGTGCGTTGGCGAAGGCGTCAGTCTTTCACGCTCCGCGAGCGTGTACATCCTGAAAATCCAATGCATGTTAGTATCAACCGAGAAAACATGCTGGGAAACCTCAGTGATGCTCATCATACTCACGAATCATAATTATCTCTGAAGCCTTTGGCGAACGGATTGTGGTCGATCTTCAGTTGAGTGATCTAGAGGAACGACACAGAAAGTGAGTGTTAATAGCTGAGTGTGTGTAGTCCCAGCCTGAGCTCATGAAGATGCGTCTCTATCGCACGTATTGTGTTTATCGTGCAATTTATACGCGAAAAATAGTTTTTACGTGCATATGATACGCAATTTATTGCGTGTAATAGGCTACACACCACTAATCATATCCAAACCTATAATACAGACACACCCCAACCCTGCCCCACTACTAAACCTACCCATGCGTATCATATGCATGTAAAAACACAATGCGTGCTATAGAGACGCATTTAGTGTGAAGCCTGTTTTATGCGTCTGCGTCGAATCGACGGCGTACCCCCGCAGACCCCTCTGCGTCGCCGCGAACCCCTCCGCCGTAGCTCGACGTGCACCTCCACAAAACGCGTCGAGGCGACGCAGACCACAAGGGCTGTGATTGGTCAGATGCACCGCGATGCAGCTCAACCTGACGCAGAAGCATAATGAGGCCTTGAGGGTTGTTTCATGCATCTGGTGCTCTTCTCTCAGTTTAGACCGAAAAGATTTACTTATTTTTTTTATTTTATTTGTTTACTTTTTTCTTGATCGGAATGGTACGAAACTCTGTAAAGGTTTTGGTTCTTGCGATGTTATCAAAAAAAATCATGGACATGATTGGAAGAGGTTTAATGGTCCTGAAACAATAGTCACACTTGTGCTCCTCGAGTTTCCTCTAGTGGAAGCGTTTGGAACTGCAGCCGACAACATTTTATTTTTATGACTTTTCTCACAGTTTTAGAGTAAAACATGTTTTTTTAAAAATATATTTCATATAATAATTGAAAATACTGTTTTTGCACATTTTTCATAACAATAACCATAAAATTCTGTAACTTTTTAAAACTTTTTTCACTTCAGCAACAATCTGCCAAGTGTCGCCTTTGAAAAGAGATCAAACTTACGTCTAAAGCATTTAGGTTAGATTTAGGACAGTTTAAGTTGGAAATTTAATTTTCAGGTCTATGCTCAAAAAGTGAATAAATGGATTATACAGTGTAAATATAATTTAGTACCATAAAATCCCAAAAAAATACAAAATATCAAATAAACATTATCAAACTAAAATATGGTACATTAATTCCACTGAAATAAAAAAGTAAACAGGTGAAGAGCACCAGAGGGTTATTCATGCTCAGAAAGAAAGTGTGTAGGCCTACATCAGTATTCTGATAAGCTGTAACCGCGATGAACTGGTTCTCCGGGAAGGTGAAGATCTGAGTCTTAGAGTCTCGTCCCGTGTTTTCAATCCCGTCGTCGAACACTTCAACGACGTGAAGCCTCGGCTGGTACTTGTGTAGAGACTGGAGGACAATCATCTGAGTTGGAGACACAAATGAGACTATTCAACGCACATCATTTAATGGTGATTTTGCCAAGTAAGATGTTCAATCTGGATTCTGGAACAACATTATGACTGAAAATCTCTAACTCTACCCATAACTCATCCCAAAAACCAGAGGGAAATGATGAATAACACTGATATAGAAGCACCTAGACTTGGCATAAACTATAAACTTGTCCCTCAGATCTGATTGTTTGATTGGAATGTTGTTCCAGGTTAAAATCACATTCACCCATATTTAATATTACTTATTCTCACAGTCAGTGGCAAAAGCAATAGCCTGTGCTTTTATTTATTTCATTTGATTACTAAAACAGGCCCAAAAAGCACAACAGAAATGGTTTAAGCATCAGTAGCTCTGTTGTACTCATAAAATAAATGTGAATTATTTACCTGTGAAGTGTTGGTATTTGCTCCCTTGTTGTTCGTTAGTTTCAGTTTACCGAAAGATATTTCTTGTCTCATCCAATGAGCGCCTGTATTCGGCGATTCGGGGTGGATGTAAATCTTATTCCCTAAATCAATAAAATACAACAGCATAATGATATTATTATTATTATTATTAATAATAATAATAACAGCGAGTAATAACTTGGTTTCTGCCATACCTTGCATATTATTGTCGGCTTTCCCGCACGTGACCCATTTCCCGCCCTGGAATCTCCAGTGATTCGGATCCGCTAAAACAATCTCCACAAACACGTTATAATGCGTCGTCAGGCTCAGGCCGGTAATATTGAAACTGAGGAATGGAAACATCCGCCTGTGCAGGGATTAAAAACACAAATGATTATTCAGCTATATTCTGAACGAATTATCAAAATTGCGGATTAAAGATAGGTTAGGATTGCTTTCAAAGAACTTTAACCACACCACACTCTCAAACCAATGCTTTCACACATAGGCCTACATAATAGCCTAATACAATTCTTCTCAATCTGATTTCATCTGTTGTGTAATAAACACATTGTGATTTTTGGCTCTGTGATGAATGCGTTGTACGTTATTTGTGGTTCGCATTAGATAAAAGCGCTAAATGCATAGCCTAGGCCTAAATGTAAATATAATAAACTTCTATTTTGACGACCACTTTTAAAAAAAAAAATTCGACCTGAATTGTCTTTTTGAACCCCTAGATGTAGTTTAAAAATAAATAAATAATAAAAAACTAGCCTACTTTTTGATTAATAGGCTATTATACAAAAATCTATAAATAATATGAATGACTATAGGCCTACTTATTGTTGCTATAGTAACATGTCTGTTTGCGAACCGCGATCGATCGCGCCAGATAAAAATACAAACACATTTGAAACATTATTTTCGTTATATGACTGTTCAAATTGATTTTAAAAAGTCTGTTGTTGTGATTTTGCCTTGGCCTATATATACAATTTAAAGCGTAGCCTAGCCTATAAATGGCCTAACAAAAAATATTTAAATAGAGCTAGCCTATTTTATTAATTTACGCTTAAAATTAATGGTTCCAAAAGGGGATTTCCTAATGCAGCAATGACATATTATGACCGTTTCTGGTTCCACAAAGAACCTTCATTGATCAGTTCTGAAAGGAACCATCAGCCAGTAATATCCGTCATTTCTCCGTCGTTTAATACACCCGATTTAATCCGATTATGAGTAACACACTTCTAGCCAAAATAACCTTGAATTTGGTGTTGTTTTTGCCAAAATAACTTGCGAGATGAAGGATATTCCATCATGTAAGCAAAGTCAACAGTGATTAGAACAAAAGGTGTTTAGTTTCATGTCTTTGACATGTTTATGTGTAGCCTAACATCTCGGGCTATGATTAGACGTCTATTTTACATTTTCACTGACAGCCTAAATTTTGCCCTAGACTTCAGGCTAGTGTTTGGACGGCTATTTAAACGCAAAATTGCTTGCTGGGATGTTTTTTCTTAGTGTGAAGAACATTTTAATAGTATAAAGAATGCAAATGTTTGATGGAACCATCGATGGCAATAAAAGCACCTTTATTTTAAGACTCTCTCACCTGCCCTGTTTGGTGATGATCATCTCTGTTTGGTGCCGGTGAAACTTGAGCCACAGCGGCCGGTTGCACAGATACACCTGAGCTCGAGCCATGGAAGCGATCCCGGACCCTTGATACGAGCCGTAGGAGTTTCCCGAAGCGGTTCCGAACTGATATCCCGCGCCGAACTCCCCGCGTCCCGGACACAGAGACGGACAGAAGCCCGCGGGTGGGATCACGGAGCCGTAATGAAGCGACGCGTAGCGCGATCCATCGGAACCGGCGTATACTCCTCCGGTCTGGGCCGTGTACGGGAACAACGGACACGGACTCGAACTTTCCTGCGTTTGCTGCGTCGCGCCCATCATGAAGTATCGATTGGACGCGAGCCCGTCGAGTACGTACCGGCCGCTCGTCAGTTCATCTTCACAAATGATCGGTGAATCCTTCCCGTCGTCCAGCGCAGAACCGGACCCTTCCCCGGGCATGATCCGACACACTCCACCCGAACTCTAGAGACGAATCCTGACGTTTGATAATTCGATCCCCGGCAGATACTGTCGCGTGCATCACTGAGAATTAATGTGTAGATGTCAAAACAATTTCATTATTAAAACGTTCAACAGCTGCACATTATTTCTATTCTGATCGCTTTGGTTGATTCGGCATTTCAGTCACCGCTCCATTAAAAACAAATCGAAGCTTTTTGATTTTATGGATCTAAATTTAAACAATCTTCTATGGCTATTTAAAAACGTAAAATAAAATGATTTAATGTAGGCTAATTGAAGGTTAATTTGTTTTCATCGTACATTTGCTATCAAATTAAATGCACTTTATTTAACTCGCGACGTTTAGCCTATACTATATCATAATGTAGCCTATTCGTTCGTAAAATAGGCTTGTCTAGCTATAGCTTAAATTTCATATTTTCCAAATAACCCTAGGCTATCACTTTTTTATTTTCTAATATGTGCAGCTAAACGGTATCATTTAATTGCATTTAAAAAATAAATTATTTAACAGCATTTTAATTAAATACGCTACAGTAGTCTTCGCTTTATATTTCAGTTCATGTTATTCTCCAGTTCAAATCTTCGCCGATGTTGGATTTAATTGAAGAACAAATAATAAATAGTTTGTAATCACATGTGCTCCTCCATATAAGCTAGGCTACAAACTAAAAAGCAACAAACCACAGAAAACAGTGATTCAATTAAAACGTTCCTTCATTACGCATAACTTTGGCATTTTACAATTAAATATTGATGTTAAAATTCATTGCAAATCTAGACTTTATTAGTGTCATGCGGAACATAAACTTCATGTTTTCGATTTTCAGCATTAATTCTTCCTTTAATGATTGAACAAAATTAGTTTGGGCCTATAGCTGTGTTTATTAGTAATATTTAAAAATGAAGTCTTATAATAAACACGATACATAAACAGTCTGGAAGACAAAGCTATTGTTTTTTATTTTTGAATGACGCGTTACTGCCATTTGTGTGTTTTTTTTGTTTTGTTTTTGCGAGACAATTTCAAAATTGTTCTTATTAGGGGTTTTTTTCTAAGCATATGTGACCTAACATCTAAAACGTTGCAAATATTGTTTCTGTGCGTGTAAAACGAGAACGTTTTCTAATTCTTATTTTTATAAGTTTTATTTTTCGCATAATGCTGAACGAGGTTTAAACAGCGGCTGTCTGGGTTCAGTATTAATAACTATTTAATAATCTGGTACTAGTATTTTCTCCTCTGGTGGTAAATGCATACTTGTCTATCAGAGAGGTTAAAGTTGATTGACAATCAAAGGTAAGAAAGATAACACAATGAAGCTTCTTGCGTAAATGCGAAATAATATGAATCATCACTATGATGAATAACTCACCAGTTTCATCTTCAGTGTGTCCAGAGATTGATGTCGCAATCGCGCTGGTATACAGACTGAGAGCGATGAAGAGATAGTGAGAGTCTGAAGCTAAAAACACACGGTCTGATGAATGAAAGACTGACTGAAGCACCTGTGATGATGATGCTGGATTTATTGATGCGGCTCTATAGCGCCTCCTACTGATACTTCATACTCTTATTTTACTCGATTTTACCCAGCTCTGTTTAACCATGAGCCTTTGAGCCTGTTTTCTCGGGGTAAACATCTAAAGCTGCTTTAAAATATATATATTTTTGGAGTTTTATTTCTCGAAAAACATTATTTTATATCACCATTGCGAGTATCAAGTAATCTCATAACCAGCATTATATTTATTATAGGCTACATCATGCTTGTCTTTGAGTATTTAGGCGGCAAGTTGTCACACAGGTTGTAGATTCATCACTCAGTTTATTAATTACTAATCTCAAAACGTGTCGATATTTTTTTAGATTTTTTTTACATGTTTGGTGGTTTGATTGTGTTTCATAATTGTTTAAATTTAAGTCTATAACAGGCTTTTTAATGGTCTTTATTGTGAGAATTGACCACACACACACTCACACACACACACACACACACACACACACACACACACACACACACACACACACACACACACACACACACACACACACACACACACACACACACACACACACACACACACACACACACACACACACACACACACACACACACACACACACACACACACACACACACTCTTTTAAAAATAAAGCTTATTTACTGGCATCCATGAAGAACCAGATTTCTTGATTTGGAAAAAAATGTTATTTAGATTATTAAAATGTGGTTGTTTTCAGAATGGATCCCTGAACCCAGAAACAGTTCTTCTACGGCTTCTCTGAGATTTATTTTTAAGAGTGTGTGTGTGTGTGTGTGTGTGTGACAACATGCCCCGGATCAGCATGTGTATCATTTGTCCTGGTCAGTAACAGCCGTACTGTATATAATGTCAGAGGAAAAGATATATTTTAAGCGGTTGCCTACATTAATCTGCAGTGTAATTTACAGTCCAGAAATGAAAATTACAAAATGCAACTGTTTTCATAATTAAGATTTGCCACTATTTATGACTAGAAGGTTTGAGGTTAAATCTGGTTTCGTGCGGCTGACAACCACACACGAGTGTTACACTAAATCACTTCTTCCAGAGAACAATTAAAGCAAAGCACTTTTTGTACCAAAGTTCATTCTGAACAAACTGGATTCTACAGAAAATGATTCAAAGTTCTTAAGATGTTCAATATTATCAGTCATGTGATTCAAAGATGAAAAATAAAAACCCCATCAAGACGTTTCCCATCTATAAAAGAGCAAATCTCAAGTCATCCATGCTTGGCCTTCTGTTTGCACATTATTATTTTGTGCATTTTATATAAAGGAAATATTTAGACTTGTGTTTATGGTACAGACTAATTAACATTGATGGATTCTTAATCATTATATTTCCACTGACATTTACCGCTTACACACAGAATCCTTACTTGTCACACAATTTCTGAAACCTGACATTCAAACAACAGAACCACACACCAAATCTGCAAAACCATACACTCATTCTCGGCCTTCCACTCAGTTTTCAATTTCATAAAACAGTTTTTGCAAACCACAACACACAGTTCTCTATGTAACACACACAAATCTATCATGAAGTATCTTGATTTCCTTTTACAAACACAACCTATCAAAATGCCACGGTAATTCATAAGAGCCTCACACACACACACACACGCACGCACGCACGCACGCACGCACACACACACGTGTGCAAACACTCATTGCTTTACTGAACACCGACCAATCACGGCTTTCGGTCAAAGGTCGAGTTATAGTTTTCACAGACTGTGTAATCCTGAATTAACAAGCACAAATGCTTACAGTAAAAAAATAAATAGTTTGGTTTCAATCTTGGTTTAGTTTTTACCGTGAATTGTTTTACATCTTTCTGCCAATTACTTTCAATCTTGTAGAGAAATGTGCATGAAAGGAGAGCTTTAGGTTTTATATAACTGTGTGTAGATGATATATCCAAACATATAATATTATGGCAAAGGTGTTTGCAACGTAAGACAAGTGCAGTGCTTTATTTTGCAAGATTTGTGAGGCATTTTGCATTTTGTGTGTGCAATTCTTAGATTTATGTGTAAAGTTTTGAAAAAAAAGTGACAAAGTTTTGAACATGTGTAAGCAGTTGAAAAAAATGCAGATTGTATCCGTAAAACTAAAATTACTTAATTTCTCTTTTCATCTCAAGCAATTGCAAGCAAAAAAGTGGGAATTGTCCTTATCATGAAGTGTGAATTATCTGAGTTTGTCCTGTCATAAATCCACCCGTTCCTGAAGATATTATTGAGCACGAGTCCAAAAGCACATAAAAAAGACAGTTTCTAAGATTTACCTTTGTAATGTTTATATGAAAAGCCTCCACATGAGAGAAAGATGTAAGATGACTGACAGGTGATGCATGCTAAACCTTCTTAGAGAAAACACATGTTACTTCTATTACAGTGTTTTAAAATTGCTTACACACTGAAAGTGATACTTGAGGCCCACGAACATTCACTCCTGTAAAACTGCAGCAAATTCTGCTTTACAAACGACTGTTTGCAATGAAACACACTTCTCTATATTAGACACATCATTCATAACTAACAGCTCCTGTGTTTCATAAGACAGAAACCCAGAAATCACTGCAGTTTAAATGCCACACTATTACAGTGATCATGTGTGCACACTATTACAGTCATCAAGTGTGCTCACTATTACAGTCATCAAGTGTGCTCACTATTACAGTCATCAAGTGTGCTCACTATTACAGTGATCATGTGTGCTCACTATTACAGTCATCAAGTGTGCTCACTATTACAGTGATCATGTGTGCTCACTATTACAGTGCTCATGTGTGCTCACTATTACAGTCATCAAGTGTGCTCACTATTACAGTGATCATGTGTGCTCACAATTTCAGTGATCATGTGTGCACACTATTACAGTCATCAAGTGTGCACACTATTACAGTTATCATGTGTGCACACTATTACAGTCATCAAGTGTGCTCACTATTACAGTCATCAAGTGTGCTCACTATTACAGTGATCATGTGTGCTCACTATTACAGTGATCATGTGTGCACACTATTACAGTCATCAAGTGTGCACACTATTACAGTTATCATGTGTGCACACTATTACAGTCATCAAGTGTGCTCACTATTACAGTCATCAAGTGTGCTCACTATTACAGTGATCATGTGTGCTCACTATTACAGTGATCATGTGTGCACACTATTACAGTCATCAAGTGCGCTCACTTTTACAGTGATCAAGTGCGCACACTATTACAGTCATCAAGTGTGCACACTATTACAGTGATCATGGGTGCACACTATTACAGTGATCAAGTGTGCTCACTATTACAGTCATCAAGTGTGCTCACTATTACAGTGATCATGTGTGCACACTAATACAGTGATCATGTGTGCACACTATTACAGTGATCAAGTGTGCACACTATTACAGTCATCAAGTGTGCTCACTATTACAGTGATCATGTGTGCACACTATTACAGTCATCAAGTGTGCACACTATTACAGTGATCATGTTTGCACACTCATTACAGTGATCAAGTGTGCTCACTATTACAGTGATCAAGTGTGCACACTATTACAGTCATCAAGTGTGCACACTATTACAGTGATCAAGTGTGAACACTATTACAGTGATCAAGTGTGCACACTATTACAGTCATCAAGGGTGCACACTATTACAGTGATCATGTGTGCACACTATTACAGTGATCAAGTGTGCTCACTATTACAGTGATCATGTGTGCACACTATTACAGTGATCAAGTGTGCACACTATTACAGTGATCATGTGTACACACTATTACAGTCATCAAGTGGGCTCACTATTACAGTGATCATGTGTGCACACTATTACAGTCATCAAGTGTGCTCACTATTACAGTGATCAAGTGTGCTCACTATTACAGTGATCATGTGTGCACACTATTACAGTGATCAAGTGTGCACACTATTACAGTCATCAAGTGTGCTCACTATTACAGTGATCATGTATGCACACTCATTACAGTGATCAAGTGTGCTCACTATTACAGTGATCAAGTGTGCACACTATTTCAGTCATCAAGTGTGCACACTATTACAGTCATCAAGTGTGCACACTATTACAGTCATCAAGTGTGCACACTATTACAGTGATCATGTTTGCACACTCATTACAGTGATCATGTGTGCTCACTATTACAGTCATCAAGTGTGCTCACTATTACAGTGATCATGTTTGCACACTCATTACAGTGATCATGTGTGCTCACTATTACAGTCATCAAGTGTGCTCACTATTACAGTGATCATGTTTGCACACTCATTACAGTGACCATGTGTGCACACTATTACTGTGATCAAGTGTGCACACTATTACAGTGATCATGTTTGCACACTATTACAGTCATCAAGTGTGCACACTATTACAGTCATCAAGTATGCACACTAATACAGTGATCATGTTTGCACACTCATTACAGTGATCAAGTGTGCTCACTATTACAGTCATCAAGTGTGCTCACTATTACAGTGATCATGTTTGCACACTCATTACAGTGATCATGTGTGCACACTATTACTGTGATCAAGTGTGCACACTATTACAGTGATCATGTTTGCACACTATTACAGTCATCAAGTGTGCACACTATTACAGTGATCATGTTTGCACACTCATTACAGTGATCATGTGTGCTCACTATTACAGTGATCATGTGTGCTCACTATTACAGTGATCATGTGTGCACACTATTACAGTGATCATGTGTGCTCACTATTACAGTGATCATGTGTGCTCACTATTACAGTGATCATGTGTGCTCACTATTACAGTGATCATGTGTGCTCACTATTACAGTGATCAAGGCAAGGCAAGTTTATTTATATAGCACATTTCATACACAATGGTAATTCAAAGTGCTTTACATAGAAGAAATTAAAATAATCAAAAGAAATCAGAATAATTAAAACAGTTTAGAATAAAAGATAAAATACAGAAATTATCAAAAGAAATCAGAATAATTAAAACATAAAATAAAATACAGTACTAACAGTCGGACGAACAGTGGTACAGTGCTCATTCAGTAAATGCACAGCTGAACAGATGTGTTTTGAGTCTGTGTGTGTGTGTGTGTGTGTGTTTGTGTGTGTGTGTGTGTGTGTGTGTGAATGTGTGTGTGTGTGAGTGTGTGTGTGTGTGTGTGTGTGTGTGTTTGTTTGTGTGTGTGTGTGTGTGTGTGAGTGTGTGTGTGTGTTTGTTTGTGTGTGTGTTTGTGTGTGTGTTTGTGTGTGTGTATGTGTGTGTGTGTGTGTGTGTGTGTGCGTATGTATGTGTGTGTGTGTGTGTGTGTGTGTGTGTGTGTGTGTGTGTGTGTGTGTGTGTGTGTGTGTGTGTGTGAGTGTGTGTGTGTGTGTGTTTGTTTGTGTGTGTGTTTGTGTGTGTGTTTGTGTGTGTGTATGTGTGTGTGTGTGTGTGTGTGTGTGCGTATGTATGTGTGTGTGTGTGTGTTTGTGTGTGTGTGTGTGTGTGTGTGTGTGTATGTGTGTGTGTGTGTGTGTGTGTGTGTGTGTGTGTGTGTGTGTGTGTGAGAGAGAGCAGGCCAGACTGTCTCCTCTCCTGCTGTCAGACACACGGGTTGATTTCTCAGGTGTTGACCAGCGTCTGTGGGTTCGTTTCCACTAAATGCTCACAGAAGACTTTGAACACACAGCTGTGTGTGTGTGTGTGTGTGTGTGTGTGTGTGTGTGTGTGTGTGTGTGTATGTGTGTGTGTGTGTGTGTGTCGAGACACACCTGGCATCAAACCTCATTCTGATCGTCTTACACGTGTGTGAGGTTTCTCTCGTGTTTTCTTCTAAGTTCCCATGAAAGCTTTGCCTGAATTCACCTGGAGGCCGAGAAATCAAGCCATGCTGTGTTTAAAGTCATATTTGGAAAACGCACATCAGTTTTACATATTATATTTTTCACAGGTCTGTGGGAGTAAAAGTATCGATATGAACAAGCGAAACAATCGTTAACAAATCAGACTCGAGGCAGGATCGACAGAAGATGTTTTATTTTATTTTTTACTTCCTAAGAATGGTGCAAAACAAAGGTTTTTTGCACTTTGCTGTGTGAATGCAAAAATAAATCATGGACATGATTCGAAAAAGGTTTAATGGTTCTGAAAAAAATAGTCACACATTTATTGTCCCCGTTCAAAAATGACGAGTTTTTTCTAGTGGAAGCGTTTTGCACTGCAGCCGAACAACTTCTCACTGAAAGAGCATTTACTGAGAAATCAACTTAAAATTTGGAACACAACTTATTTAGATTTATGGGTTTGACTTTCTCACAGTTTTAGAGTAAAACTCTAAATTAATAACTTTTTTACAACAAAAATAAACCAACACTGTGACGGTATTTCTTTCTGGAAACAAACTCTGTTGCATTATCTCAGTAAAGCTGCTTTGATACTCTCTGTATTGTAAAAAGCGCTGTATAAAAGTGAGAAGTGTTTGAGAACTGGCATTTCCAAACGTCCTGAACATCCTGAGAAGTGTCTGAGTGACATCAGCCTGTAAAACCCTGTTTTTCTCTGATTTAAATCTTTATTCTGCAGTAAATGATCATCAGATCAGGGGAAATCTCTGAAGGCCTGGACTCTCAGATGGTGGGAGGTGTCAAGCTTTGTTTCAGATTCAATCCTGCCTCGTCAGTCCTGTTGTGATTTGTTAACGGTTGTTCTGCCAATATTTCCTGGTCGTTCGCAGAGAAAAGCCTCTGCACTCCCACAGATGTTTCTGCTATGAGAAACACAGGCTCATATGAGTGGATCTGTGATCGCCCCAGCAACACTTCGTCATGAGGGGTTACCCTTTACACGCTTTACTGGGCCTTTATTGCTTTGTGGTGTTTCCTTCTCTGCCCATGCTTCATCGGGGCATGCTTTTCAAGTCAAGTCAACTTCATTTATATAGCGCTTTTATTATTACTTTATTATTTAAATTTATTATATTTATTTATATATTTAAAATAGTTTTTTATTTCAATGAAATTAATGTATTATATTTTAGTTTGATAATGTTTCTCCTAACCCTCTTTGCGGTAATTTATGACTGAATTTTAAATTTATTTTTAAAATTTAAACTCTTTTTTTAAATCATTGGAATTGTGCAAAAATTAATAAATGGATTATAACTACTGCATAAATATAATTTTGTACCATAAAATCACCTAAATAGACAAAGCATTAAATTAAAAAAGATTATCAAATTAAAACCTAGTACAATAATTTAATTAAAATAAAAAATAAAATTCCGGTCACGCGAGCAGCACCAGAGGGTAAAGACACAAAGAAAAATGAACTAAGATATAAAATCTTGTTTTTTGAGTTTGTGCTTAAAACAACAACAACAACAACAACAACAAATCTGCCAATGTGGTCAGAAAAATAAACTTAAAGGGAAAATAAGATTATTTTTTGACTCATTTTCTCATTTTAAGCATAAACCTAAATCATTTTGATACTTAAAGGAATAGTTCATTTCAAAATGAAAATTCTATCATCACTTATTAACCCTCAAGTTGTTTCAAACCTGTATGAATTTCTTTTTTCTGCTGAGCACAAAAGAAGATATTTTGAAGAATGTCAGTAATCAAACAGTTGCTGGACCCCATTGCCCAACATTATTTTCCTATTGAAGTCAATGGGGTCCAGCAACTGTCTGGTTACGACATTCTTCTAAATATCTTCCTTTGTTTCTAATAGCTTCTTCTCCAGTAAATGCATCTTGATTTCAAGAATGTTTAGATATTTGTGCTGGAAAACAAGACACAAACACCGAGGAAGAACATCATTTCATACATGCTGCGCATAATGCTTGCGACACCAAGTTTGAGGGTTCGATTCCCAGCGAATGCATGAACTGATCAAATGACAAAAAAATAAACTTAATCCAAAGGGAAAACAAGATGATTTTTTTTTACTCCATTTTCTCATTTCAAGCATAAACCATCATTTTGATACCTAATATCTTCAGTCATCCTGGGTTTGATTCCCAGCAAATGCATGAACTGATCAAGTGTATATCTTGAATGCAATGCAAGTGTCTTCCGACAAAAGCGTCTGCCAAATGCATGAGCGTTCACTATATCGCAGAGCCCGTAATGAAGGTTGAACTCGCTGCCAGAGCGTTAAGGGCAGCAGACAGTGGGGAGTTTGCTCAAATACTCGCTTCCCCTGCGCTTTCTTTTTGACACGTCTAAAGGGTCCTTTCTGTCCCGATGCCACACTTCCCTGTAGTTTCCATGCGGGGGGAAAGAGCCCGTGACCTCGGCACCAATGTCTTGGCAGAGGCGTTTTGCGAGAGCAGAAGGTCCGAGCGCTGCCAGATACACCGCAATATGATGCTTAAAATGCAACTCAGTTTGTTTTTCAAGCCTCTATCTTTTCTTTAGCAGTTTGGTTGCATCATTTTCCCACCAACTAACAGCAACCGAAAACACGGTGGATACAGGGATGAACGCTTCCAGACTGCGATGAGAAATCGACAGACTGACGGATAGAAAATTGGGTGAGTATTTGGACGCCAGAAGGTCAAGCCCCTTTTTGACCCTCCCTTTTCGCCCCCCACGTCTATATTTATGGTCTGCTCCTGTCTCATGTAAAGAACAACAGCAGGAGCGGACCATCACATTTGGTCCCCAGCGTGGGGGCCGTTGGTAATCCGAACCGTTCCAGCTTTCCCACCGAGCCTCTCTTCTGCTTCTCTGCGAATACTCCGGCTTTCCTCATTTGCATCTGCTAATTAGATCCTGTTAGCATCATTTTGTACATGACACCCCTCTAAAGCAAACAAATGAATACATCCACTTGTAAAGAATATAACAATACTGTTAAAGATACTAATTGACTTATGTAAGAGGGATCGGTTTCCATTTTATATGCGTATTCCCAAATGTTTTGTCTAATTAAATATGGACTCTTGGAGGATGTGATAGACAGAAAAGGAGATGCAAACATATTTATCCTATCTAATCATTTCCTGCACACCCTGTTTAGACACGTGCTCGTCATTATCCTTGAGCAACGTTGCATATATGGTATAATAAGGAATGGAATTGTTTGTCTCTCTATGGACTCTTTCTGCTAATCTGACTGTCTCCTTTTCTATATGGACTTGTTATTCTATTTGTTAGTTTCAGCCAACATCCTAGACTTGCTATATAAACTGCACACGCGCAATAAAGCTGACTTTAAGTGAACTGCACTTCTGTGTGTGTGTGTGTGTATGTGTTAGTCCCCAGATCTGGTGTTCCACTCTGTTCTGCGCTGTTCATTGATCAAAAAGTCACAATTATCATTTAAAATGTTTTATTTGTTGGCGGAAACAAGCTTCCATATGAACCTGAGCAAATCTTGGTTGTGATTTTTTTTTACCACATTGTTGTCGTCTGAAACTCCTCAACAGATTTCTGTTGGAATGACTGGATTTCACCCGCAAAAATTCGCTAAATAAAGCAACCGTTATAGTCTATATATCTAGTGGCGCGGAGCAGAGCGAGTGTTTTAAATGTATTCCTATGGAAGTTGAGCTTCACGCTCGCGCGGTGCGTTGTGGGATTGACCGCGGAACAGAGTTAAAGCGTTGAGAACGGCCGAGAGCGTCAAAGATTGGTAGTTCTCGACTTCAATGCAAATATCACGCGATAAACGCGGGCGGCATTCAATCGCTGTGAGGATCAAGGTCCTTTCACACTGGACGCGATTTTGACGCACGAATAATTCGCGCGATGGTTTTATTTTTGATCAGCTGTTTGTGTAACAGCCGAACGCCACGCCGAACGCGAATGCTGCGGCGAAAAAACGACATTTATTTTTTTCGCTTCGATGTTGATTTTTTTTTTTACTTTCGGGGCAACAGAAAAGGCTTCAGCCAATCACATAGAAGAAAACAAAGGTGACGTCACAGCAACAATGACGGATCTTCTGATTGCCTGTGTTTCGACGAATCCCGTTTTGTTTGACAAAACTAACAAAAAATACAAGGACAACGATTTGAAAGACAATGTGTGGCGTAGCATTGCCAACCAACTCGGTTATCAGTAGTACTCTGTACTCTGAGTACGTTGTGTGAAAATTTTTTTAGTTTTAGAAAAGTTTTAGCTCCTGTACAAGCGTACTCCCCTAGACTCTCTTTAGATTGGGTGCACCCAAACACCTATTTTCCGTCTTTTAAAGAAAATGAAAAGCTCGTCTTCACTGGATGATGATGATGATGATGATGATAATGATGAAGTGTCCATGTTTTCTATGCTGTCGGCGCGAAAGTTTTGGAATGTTGAATCTGAACCTCACAGACGTCGCAAATTCGCGTCGCGGCTGAAGTGAATGGTTTTGACGCGAACTATTAGCTTTTTCGTTTCGCTTTTTCGTCACGCGTCCGGTGGGAAAAGGCCTTCAGATACGTCTGTTTTGAGCGTTTAAAAATACGCCAGAGTTTATGCTGTATTTAATGCATAAATCATATTGTTTAAACACATTGGACGCTTTGCAGTTGTCACAGTTGTTATAAAATTGACAGGTTGTCTTTACATAGGGCTCTCCGTATCAAAGCTTGTATCTGTGATGATTGTTTTGTTGTGAAAAAAACAAACAAAAAACAGATTAAACCACTCGCTATAGACATCCCCAAAAGCATAGGCATTTTAGCAAAGACTCTGCTACAGATAAAAATATGTCAACGTTTTCAACAAATTTTTTGTAATGCATTTTGGCCACTCATTTACATGAAAAACGCTTTGTGTGGGCCTAAAAAACACAAACTTTTGGAAACGGGTTTCAAAGTGCAAGTTTTTGTCTCCATGTACCTAAACTACAAAAACAGGATTCTGTGAAAATGGTGATGGCATGCGCATGTGCATTGCGCAGATTCCTTACAAACTGACATCGCCAACTACTGGCCTGGCAGCAGAATACCGCTTTTTAAATCGTTTTTGCGGATTCGTGTGAACGGGTTCATTTTGACAATGTTGTCTTCTGTACGAGAAAAACAAAAGGGAAAAACGTTTCCGTATTTAGTACATCATTGGTGTCTTGTAAACATACCCTCAAATGCATTAAACAGCACATGCATCCGGCCGCTCTAAACTGTAGCTTTATGCATTAGTTTGATGCGCTTTAAGCTTGTACAACATTTAGTATTTGTGCACTTTTTTTCCCCACAGCTGTTTTTTTACATGCATTTGTAACATCAAAGTATATCTATATTTATATGGATATTGTCCCATCCTGTATTGGAGTTTCAAATTGAGTGGTGAAAATCTTTGGTAGGAACACTGACACAGTGTAGCTAATAATTGAAACCTTTGTTGCGTAATATGTCATATAATTCCAGAAGATAATACACAGCAAATTGGTTATATTGTGCAGTATTCAGTGTGTGCACTAATCTTTCATTCAAAACACGCCACTGTAAAAAGGGGCGGGGGTATTTCCACAAATCCAGCGGGAGTCTCGTGTCACTTCGCGAAAAACAATTTAGCGCACGTTCGTTGATTTATTAACATTCCAGCACACTGAATATAGTTGAGCTTCATTTGAGTCATTGATTGATTTATTGTTTCTGTGGTTAATCACTTTCCCAGAGGTATTTTGTAAGCTCTTTATCTTCACAAACTTAAGCCAGTGGTAATTAATCCGATTTGTAGGTGCAGCGCAGAAATGCATCATGAATCAAATATGAAGCGTGACTAGTACATCAGTTTCTCCTATAATGACAATCTTACGGTATTATCTTCACTTCATCAAAAGTTCAGTCATTTGTATAGTCTGTCTACGACTGCTTGTCTAACAATTTCATTATTATTTTTCCTTGATTTACACTGTTCTGGAAGAATACTAAAACACACGTTTGATTTCCTTTTATTTTGCAGCTAAACAATGCTTGTTTAATCACTTTACAAAACACGAAACAGATTTACTGTGGTAAAATCACTGTAACGCATGATGACCTTATTGCTTTTATACTTCAATGAAGATTTTAATCCTTAAATTTAAGAAAAAACGAGAATAAACAACTCTGACTGTCACAAAAACATAAATAATAATAATGTTTTTGTGCTAATGTTTTGAGAACATTATTAAAGACCAGATAACGCTGAATGAATGTTCTTTTAATGTTACTGTAAGAACATTTGTTCATAACTTTGAGATAACCTTGCCAGAACGTTCCTGTTCGTTGGTGAGTCTCTATGAATCGGTTTAATAGTGAACGAGAAACATTGATTTGTGTTGTGTAAAGATGTCAGATGTTTTAGATCTGTTTTGTTATTCAATGTTATGTTAAAATAATGATAAATATGTGTTTATTTGTATCTTTTAATACAAATCTAATGAATAAAGAGAGATTTTATTTTGAGAAAACATGCTTTCCATCTTCTCTGCTTTCTTACAGATGTGTGGAAGGTCAGGGTCGTCGACCTCGAGGCAGATTCAACCTTCCGCTTCTGTTTCTGTGTGTGTTCAGGTCTGTCAAAACCACTGGATTCACTTACGTTTAACTGCCTGGCACAACCTTGAGCGATAGAAAGTGGCAGTGAAGAGAGAAACGAGGCTAAAAGTGCCGTTTTCCTGCCTTAAGCCTGAGATTAAAGAGGAAAACAGAGGTTTACAGCAACATTTCACCCAAAAAACAACATATTATTCTCACTCTAATGTTGTTCCAAACCTCTAGGATGTTATTTTTTCCTGTGGAGCATTTGTATGTGAAAATGTAAGTTATACAGGTTTGGAATGACATGAACATCATTCGTTATTAGTTGGTTACACTTTACAATAAGGTTCCACTAGTTAACATCAGATAATGTAGTAACTAACATTAACTTGTATTGTTCAACTGGTCAAGGTTGATATGGGATTTAGAAAGTAATTAGTAATGCAATATTTTTTACTTTTTGTTTTTGCTAAAATTTATTTGTTCTTTAATAACATTCTCCAAACGTTGGCACAAAAACATTATTTATACATGGTTCATGAAGTGTTTCAGTTGGACATTCGTTTCAAAAGTAACGTTCAATGTTTGCAACATTTTTAAATGTTACTACTTTTGTAAAATGTAATATGTAAATGTAAAACTACTTTTTTCAGAACATTCAAAAGTAACGTTTCAAAAGTAACGTTCAATGTTTGCAAAATTTTTAAACTTAACTAACCTACTTGTTTTAAAACGTTCAAAAGTAACGGTTCAAAAGTAACATTTAATGTTTGCAAAATGTTTTTGGTTGGATGTTACTAATTCAGTAGTTACTACTTACTACGTAGTTTCAGATATTTATAAAACATTAAAAAAGTAATATTTGTGAAATGATAAAATGGAACGTTCCCTTAATTTTTTTAAATAACAAACATTAAAAAAATATTTTTGTTTCTTTCCGCTGTCATCTAAACATCATCAAGCACACACATTTTTAAAAATAACTACTTGTTTCAGAACGTTCAAAAGTAACGTTTCAAAAGTAACATTCAATGTTTGCATCATTTTTAAAAATAACTGCTTGTTTCAGAACGTTCAAAAGTAACGTTTCAAAAGTAACGTTTCAAAAGTAACGTTTCAAAAGTAACGTTTCAAAAGTAACGTTTCAAAAGTAACGTTTCAAAAGTAACGTTTCAAAAGTAACGTTCAATGTTTGCATCATTTTTAAAAATAACTACTTCATTCAAAAGTAACGTTTCAAAAGTAACGTTTCAAAAGTAACGTTTCAAAAGTAACGTTTCAAAAGTAACGTTCAATGTTTGCATCATTTTTAAATGTAACTACTTGTTTCAGAACGTTCAAAAGTAACGTTTCAAAAGTAACATTTCAAAAGTAACGTTTCAAAAGTAACGTTTCAAAAGTAACGTTTCAAAAGTAACATTTCAAAAGTAACGTTTCAAAAGTAACGTTTCAAAAGTAACGTTTCAAAAGTAACGTTTCAAAAGTAACGTTTCAAAAGTAACGTTCAATGTTTGCAACATTTAAATGTAACTACTTGTTTCAAAAACATTCAAAAGTAACATTTCAAAAGTAATGTTTCAAAAGTAACGTTTCAAAAGTAACGTTTAATGTTTGCAAAACGTTTTGGTTGGATGTTACTAATTCAATAGTTACTACTTACTAGTTTCAGATGTTTTAGAGAACATTCAAAAAGTAATTTCTGCGAAATGATAAAATGAATGTTTTTCAAGGACAAACGTAAATAAAAAAATGGCACCTTCAGAGAGCATTCATAAATAACTTAATGGGAACATATTTTTGTTTCTTTCCGCTGTCATCTAAACATCATCAAGCACATTTGACCAAAACATGAAAGCAAATGCTTTTTCCACCCCACGAGCGTCATTAGAGCCGCGTGTCTTCTGTTCTGCGCAGACCTTTGCGTTCGGCCTTTTGTCTGTCGGACCGAAGCGTTTCTGTCCAAACTTCTCCGCGCAGTAATTAACCTCTCTGAGGAGAGTGTGTGTGAGAGAGAGTGTGTGTGAGAGAGAAATACATAAAGAACTGTATAAGAGCCCAGAGCAGAATGGATTCTGAGAGCGTCTGTCTCGTGAGCACGATCCCATTCAAAGCAACCAGCGTTCTTCCTCCTCTTCCTCTTCTTTTAACACATGTGAGCTCCAGCATGTAATGAAGGAAAACTGTGATATGTGGAGCCGAGAGCAGATCTTTCTCTCTTAATGAATACAGAAAACACAGCGTCTGAATGGACGAGTCGGGCTCCTGCTGAAGAAGGCCATCTGACGCCGGCTCTTATTAAAGCACATAAAGCAGAGGCAGAGAAAGTAATTTTGTTCGATCCTTTTCTCCTGGTGGCTTCTGCCACTTTTTTTACGGTGGGGCTTTTATGGAGCTCATAATTATTTCGGTGAGTGGCCTCAAGCACAAACCAGGAGTCTTTGTATCTTTTTGACATTTTTGGGAGAAAATGGATGTCATATTAACATTTCTGTCATTTCTATTTCAGGTCTGAAGCGAGAGTATGCCTTACTAAAACACTTGTATGTTTTATGCTCATTATTTGGTTTTAGCATTTAATATTCAAAAGACAACATATTTGTAAATCTGAATAATTTGAACTAATGTAGTTAACTAGTGTTAACAAATGCAACCTTGTTGTAAAGCGTTACAGTTTTACCTAATTTATTAGCTTTTTCTGCTGTTTCATATCGTAATATTGACATAAAGTATATTCACAATTATTACAATATTTAAAGTGACATCATTCTTGAAGTAACACTTTACAATAAGGTTTCATTGGTTAACTAGAGTTAGTTAACATGAACAATACTTCTACAACATTTATTAATCGCAACATTTACCTTTACATTTTTAATAGAAACAATTGTCAACTTTAGTTATGCATTGTGAACTAACCTGAACATAACATTAACAAAGGATATTAAATTCTATATAAAAAAATATTCCCTATCTGTTACTTAATGTATTATGAGGTGTTACCGCTTTTTCATGTTAATGATTTAGTTTTTTACCGTGTATGACACATGAAGCAGGAAATAAAAGGCAACGACAGGTGCAGTTTTTCTGGCCATTATTTGGTTTTAGTATTTGATATTCAAAAGACAGCATATTATATCTGTTTGTTTGGGAAAACATCACAAAAAGGTTCCATTAGTTAATGCATTAATAACATTATCAGTGAGCAATGCATTTGTTACAGTATTTATTAATCTTTCATAACATTAGTGCATGTTTGCTCAGGCCCAGTAAATAATAATAACAGATGCAACTTTTGATTTGAATAATGTTGAAATGAACATTAGCTAAGATTAATAAAGGCTTTAGGAAATAAATAATTAGTGTCAACCAATGGATCCTTGTTGTAAAGTGTTACAGTTTTTCATTCTCACCTAATTTATTTGCTATTTCTGTTGTTTTATATCATATAATATCATATAATCAGTATAATTTTAATCGTTCCCAATATTGACAAACAGTATATTTACAATTATTTACAATATTTACAGTCCTAATTCTTGAAACAAAAGGTTTTATAGTTGTTGAGTTAATATGAACAATACTTCTAGAATTTATCAATCTCAACATTTACTAATACATTTTTAATATCAAAATCTGTTAACATTAGTTAATGCACCTTGAACTATCCTGCACATAACATTATTAAATGCTATAAAAATATATTCGCATTTGTTACTTAATGCATTATAAAGTGTTACCGCTTTTTCATGTTAATAGTTTTTTACCTTTTATGACACATAAAACAGGAAATAAAAGGCAACGACAGGTGCAGTTTTCCTGGAAACAGGTATTACACTAGATATTAGAGATTTCTTGAAAAGCTACGATTGTTTTGAGTGTTTGTAAAAGCAGGAGTCTTCAGGGAGCCTGTGTTGAGTCTCGGCCTCGAGAACGAGTGTGAAAGCACTGCAGGCTTCAGACGTTGTCGTCTTTATGTGCGGTTCGATGTTGAATCGTGTCACAGTAAATCTAACACTGCTCTTGTGATCGGACTCGACCTGCGAAGATCGGCTGAAACACTAAAGACAAAGACAGAAGGAAAACACAAGAGCTCTGAACACAACAACTGCACATTAGTTTCAGTGTTTGTTTGTTTAGCACTTTCACATCGTTTCTAAGCAGCTTTACCGAAAATCATCATGTTAGTGTTTATAATATCTTAATATGTTCATGCTTTATAGTCACACTTATCAGATTAGAGCTTGATGATAAGATACATTTTGCAATGATGCAAACAATTCAAGCGGTTGAGATTTGCTTTACAGTGTATTTAGTTTATCTGTTCAATATTTTGTCTGATATTTGATGAATCATCATTAGGGGTCATCTGTTATTTCTTCTTCTTCTTCTGCTCTTGAGTCTATGGCCGCCCATAGAACCGTATTGTTCAAAGTTATGAAATTTGGCACACCGATAGAGGACAGTCCAAACATCAACCACTGCAATTTTGGAGTCTGTAACTCAATCCCTCTAGCGCCACCAACTGTCCGAAGTTGCACTCACATATATGCAAATGACTTTTGAATCATAAGGGCTAGAAACAATTTTTTTTCTCTCTGATTCCTTGGCTCACTACAATCCTACTTTTTTGATACTGTTATTTAATAGCTTGCTTATAACTTCTGAACAGTTTGGCCAAAAATCATAAAATTGGTCTCTATTGATCCAATGCAGCACATCGAGTCATCAATAATTCCCAATATTTGGTAACAGCCGTTTAGAATTTTGTTGTAAAATACTGCATTTTATGAATGCATTAGCAAATCTTTACGAAACACTGTACGTGTCATCGGCACAATGCCATGAAGGACATCACCACATTCTGATCAAAATTCACAATAGCTTTCATAATGGCTTTTGATCCATTTTGCTTGTTTTAATGAAACATTGAGTCATTACGAGAACAATGATACCAATAATGCCATATGCGGTCGAACTTGCTTTCTTTGAAGAACATTTTGACTAAAATAATGTAAAATGCTACTCATTGTTGCAGTTTCTCTGAAGCCGCTGGCCATGCCTTTTATGTGCTTAATTGCTGCTTGCAACTATTTATGATTATGTAATTTTCCCGTTTATCACTGTAAATCTGCTTTGAATCACTCTGTATTAAGTGCTATAGAAATAAACTTGACTTGATTTTTAGGTGTTTTCTGATCTCTGGATCCTGATCTTAAGTCCTTTAATATGCATGGGATTTTTTCCACCCGTTTTATTGTTTTTTTATTATTATTTCACTATGCATTGCATTAGCAAACATCAGGATGTGCATTCCCCTCTTATCTCAACGCTTAAACCTGAACCAGGATCCAGCTCTGTGTGTTGCACATCTTTGGCATGGCTTTAGTCCATTGCATGTTGGTAGAGATGAGGTTCACCCCGAGCTTTTGCCTCCACCCCCCTCCCCCCCAGTCTTCTGCTTGATTACTCATAATGTAATTTTAATTAAAACTGCGGTGTCAAAGGGTTTTGCGAGCCCAGATTGCAGCACTGTGGAAGCTCCTCACTTGGTTCAGAGGAAATGCATCTTGACACCACCGGGACGCCGAGATCAACAAAAGCTGCTCCTCTTTATAGGGCATGTTCTCATATCACCATGAGTCTGGTCACGAGTGTGCAGCGAACGATCATTTATTTCTACATCCACCAGTCCTGATGCTGCGTTTCTGATCATGCATATCTGATTATTGTGATCATTACAGACACAAGTTGTAATCACTGTCTAACATGTTCATTGTGTCTGCTTAAATGATTACATCCAGTTAAAAGTGATCAGTTGACTTAACAAAAAATTGAGGAAACCCTTAAAATTATTAAGTAAATACTTCATGATTTATCAAAAAAATTCATTGTCAAGTTCACATATGATCATGCATTATTATCAACATTACAAGCATAACACGTTCAGTGTGTCTGCTTAAATGAATACATCGAGTTAACTAAGCACATAATGTTTTATATGAATCAACATGCACCAATAATACATTTTTCTAAATGTCATAATCTTTTGTTAATAAACAAGTATTCATTACTTCAATGAGCTTATTGTTTCTGCCTTTAATTAATACATTATTAAAATTAATACATTTTTAGCTAACTGTGATTTTGTATATTCTTAAATAACTTAAGACAGTTTCCTAACAGATCACTGTAAACTGTAATGCGGACTCATGCATTTTCTGTGAATCTGCTTTGAAACGATGTGTTTTGTGAAAAGCGGTATAGAAATAAATGTGAATTGAATTGAATTATATTTGAGCTGTATATCACTTCCATGTTGCCATTACTTTACTTTAACGCACAATCATCTCTCGGTGATTCACAAACATTTTCTGTGAAGTTGCTTCGAAACAATACGTATTATTTGTGACTCAACGGATCTGATCATGGCTTTATATGCAGAGAAAGCTGTAGAAGTAAACCATATTGTCACTTGCAGTGTGTCATTTCTCCACATCAAAAATAATGATTGTTTCCCAAACTCTCAGGTTTCTGTTTCAACAAGACAACTTTGTGACAATAGAAGCTTGTTTCTACCATGGAATAAAAAATAAGAAAGGTGAAGGTTATTTGATTTTTCAGACGTTTCTCTAACAATCATTGTAATTTTTTTGCTTTTAATAAACTTAAACTTAAACGTAAACCTAGTTTACTGTTTATCCAATCGATTTGTCTAATGTTTTTGAATTAACAAAACAGTGTATAAATTTGGAATTGCAAGAATTAGTAAGAATTGTGAGATATAAATAACCTTTCATAATTTCGAGTTTATAACTCAATTCATAGAAAAAAATGAGAGTTGTGAGTTATATGCAACTGCAAGAAATAAAATCAGAATTGTAAGATAAAAGTTCACAACCTTTTAAATTTTTTAATGGTAGAAACAAACTTGGCCAAACACATGCTTCTCTAAAATACGTGTATTTTATATTCTTATTGTTGGTTTTTGTTTTTTATCGCAAAAATGATTGTTTTCCAACAGGTTTCCCAAACACTCCATAATTCTGTCATGATTAACGCTCTATCTCATGTCATTCCAGAGTAAAGATTTAAAAGTGAGCAGTGTTATATTGTGCCTGATACGATAGACACCGTAAGGTAGATGTGCGTGTGCGTGAGTTTTCTTGCAGCACATCTTGAATATATATAATAAAAGTACTGCGTTAGATTAAACCGGGAAGGGTCACAGCACTTGCATATTGTTGTCCTATTGTTAGTTTCACTGCTTCTATTGTTCTCATTTATAGGTCGCTTTGGATAAAAGCGTCTGCTAAATGATTAAATGTATATATGCAGTCTGGCAATGGAGGTATAGCAGGTAAGCCAGTGAAAAGGGCATTACAGTAGTCAAGACGCGATGAAACAAAAGCACAGACGCCACCTTTGATGCTAGTGACTGGACAGTGCTGGGCAATGCGATGTAAGTGGGAAAAAAGCTGTTTTCATTCCATGTTTCGTTTTTAAAAAGTTGAACCAATCTTTCGTTTCATTCACACAAGCAGAAAAGTTATCATTTGATTGGATAGAGCAGGCTTGCAGATAATATAGATTTAGATGTCATCAGTGACGAATTGAAAGATCAATGTAAAATCTGACCCGGAGGTAGTACGTAGATGAGGAATAATAATGGACCAAGTACGGATCCCTGGGGAACACCTTGCTTCCCAGACAGCAATTTTGCATTTGAAAGACATCTAATAGGCAAAATTTTGTCTGTCAGTGGAAATTTAATAGATGTCTAAATCATCGCCAATAGACAAGTCATAACAAAGAAATGAAATGAGTGTAGAAATGAAACCAAACACCTTGTGATCATTGTTTACTTTGCTTACATGATGGAATATCAAACATCTTGCAAGTTATTTTGGCAAAAACGACATGTTAGTAAATTCAAGGTTATTTTGTCTAGAAGTGATTTACTCATTGCCGGACTATATTGGGTCTATAGTTAACCTAAACGGTGAAATGACGGCTATTGCTTGCTGGGAACATAGTGTCGGCCCAGATCCGACCCACATCTGGTACACGTGGATTGCACTCAATTGTAGAGGTTTGACAGAGCAAGCTGGAAGACCAGCCAGGAGAGCATTACAATAGTCCAGTCTGGATAAAACAAGTGCTTGGACAAGGAGTTGTGTAGCATGCTCTGTTAGGAAGGGCCTGATCCACCTAATGTTGTGCAAGGCAAATCTGCAGGACCGGGCAGTTCTAGCAATGTGGTCTGTGAATTTCAACTGATCATCAATTACAACCCCAAGGTTCTTAGCTGACCTTGATGGAGTTATGGATGACGAGCCTAGCTGAAAGGAGAAGTTGTGATGAAGTGTTGGGTTGGCCGGGACCACAAGTAGCTCTGTCTTCGGAAGGTTTAGTTGAAGGTGGTGGTCCTTCATCCAGCCAGAAATGTCTGTTAGGCAGGCTGAGATACGAGCAGCTACCGTTGGATCGTCAGGCTGGAATGAGAGGTAGAGTTGTGTGTCATCAGCATAGCAATGATAGGAAAAGCCATGTTTCTGAATCACAGATCCTAGTGATGTCATGTAGATGGAGAAGAGGAGTGGTCCAAGCACTGAGCCCTGAGGCACCCCAGTAGCTAGATGTTGGGTCTTAGATGCCACACCTCTCCATGACACCCTTAAGGACCTACCTGAGAGGTAAGACTCGAACCATTGGAGTGCAGTTCCCGAGAGGCCCTTCATCTTTAGGATTGACAGGAGGATCTGGTGGTTAACTGTGTCAAAAGCAGCAGACAGATCCAGCAGGATGAGGACTGAGGATTTGGAAGCTGCTCTTGCCAGTCTCAGAGCTTCAATTACTGAGAGCAGGGCAGTCTCAGTTGAGTGTCCGCTCTTGAAACCAGACTGATTGTTGTCCAAGAGGTTGTTCTGTGTAAGAAAGGAGGAGATCTGGTTGAAAACAACTCGTTCAAGTGTTTTCGCGACAAATGGAAGAAGAGATACCGGTCTGTAACTTGTTAGGTGTGCTGGATTTAGATTGGGTTTCTTAAGCAGTGGGGTTACTCGAGCCTGCTTAAAAGCTGTGGGAAAAGTACCAGTGTGAAGAGAGGTGTTTATGATGTGCGTGAGTGTGGGTACAACTGAGGAAGAAATGGGTTGAAGTAGATTAGTGGGGATTGGATCAAGCGGACAGGTAGTAGGGCGATTGGAAAGGAGGAGTTTAGAGACTTCCGCCTCTGAAAGTAGAGAGAAGGAGGGTAGAATGTGTGCATTTGTTGGTAAAATGTGTGTGTCAGTTTGTGGATTGGTAAATTGGCCGCTGATGGTGGTTGTTTTTTCTATGAAGAATGTGGCAAAATCGTCAGCTGTTAGGGTTGATGAAGGAGGAGGAGGAGGAGGGTTAAGAAGAGAGGAGAAGGTTTTGAAGAGCATGCGAGAGTCAGAAGAATTGAAAATTTTGTTGTGATAGTAAGCCATTTTAGCAGTAGAGATATTAGCAGAGAAGGAAGAGAGGAGGGATTGATAAAGACCCAGGTCTGTCGGATCTTTCGAATTGTGCCACTTCCTCTCTGCACCCCTGAGTTTAGTACGATGTTCGCGGAGAATATCAGATAACCAGCGGGCAGAGGGTGTGGCGCGGGCTGGCCTGGAGGAAAGGGGACAGAAGTTGTCCAAGCAGGATGTTAAAGTGGAGAAAAGAGTATCAGTTGCACTGTTAGTATCTAGAGTTGAGAGCTGATCAGGTGGAGGAAGTGTGGATGAGACCAAAGAGGATAGATGAGAGGGTGAAAGTGAGCGTAGGTTCCGTCGAAATGTGACCTGTGGAGGAGTGTGTGTTACATTTTTAAATCACATTTTTTAACCCAACGTTTGGGTTTGTCCATATTTGGATGGCAGGAGGGGGGAGTAATGGGAGTGCAGGAGGTGATGGTGAATGTGTGAAGTGCAGGTTAGAGCCGGTGTGTGGTGTGAATGAGGGCTTTACAAACCTGTAGTAAAATGAATTTAAATCGTCAGCCAGGTGTTGATTGTCCACAGATCGAGGGGATGGTGACTTGTAGTTGGTGATGTTCCTCAGGCCATTCCAGACTGATAATGGGTCGTTGGATGAAAACTGGTTTTTCAGTTTATCAGAGTAGCTTCTTTTAGCAACTCTGATCTCCTTTGTCAATCTGTTTCTGGCCTGGTTGTACAAGATTTTATCCCCACTTCTGTAAGCATCCTCTTTGGCACGACGAAGGTGTCCTGGGTTGAGCCTTGTGGGGGGAATTTGTTGGGGTATCTTTTCAGTGTTTGGGTACACTCTAGAATGATGGGTTGTTTTAACCCAATTTTGGGTCAAATAGGGACAAAACCAAACGTTGGGTTAAAAATGTAATTTAAAATTTGTTGTTGAAAAACCCCAGCAGTTTTTGGAGTGTAGTTTTTTTGTAACCCAGATCCTGGGTCAGATATATGAATTACTTTAAAATGGAAAGATGCATTTATGAAGGGATAAATAATGGAGAGATAGCAGAGTTTCGGGAGAGAAGTAGGAGCAGGATCAAGCCGACAAGATGAAGAACTGGATTTCAAGATTAACTCATAAATTAACTAATAAAATAAGAAAGTAAAATGTAATTTAAAGTGCTTAAAGTTGAATTGAATTCGTTTAATAATTGATGTGTGTCTATGTGTATAAAATTGGGGTTAATCGGTCATATCATCAATTTCTTTTTTCTGAGTAGAGATTGTCCTACTTGTATGCTATATACTGTTTTTTAAAGTCCCCTGTGGTGAAAATCCAGCTTTTAATGTTGTTTATATGTCTATGTGGTGTTTTTAATACGCTTTAACACAAACCATGAGTAAATTCATAAGTCGACAGCATTGCTGAGTATTTTCTCCTTAAAACTGCAGTGAACCAAAGACAGTCTCAAAAACACGCTTTGAAATCGCTGGTGTTTCTGACGTCACAAACTACCTTGTAACCAATCAGATCAACGTGTGATCGTCAACGAGTGGATCTCTGAGCGAGTGAGTGAGTGAGTGGAGGCGGGGCTCATTTGCATATTCATAGAACCGTGCAAGGGTGTCGAGTAACATTCAATTTTGTTATCTAGAAAAACATATTAAATATGTAATTTTGGTGATCAAAGATGATTTTTAAGGGATGTGATTATTGACAACAGCGGGACTTTAATAATCTCTCCCAGTCTTTGTTGAAAGCACTTTTTATTATCTATAAAATATACATTAGTTTTTCCATTCCAAAAAAATCGTGAATTTGAGGCAGTTTAAGAAATGTCGACCTCTAACCATGCAGCAAAACGATTTTAATGTAAACCCCCCCCACAGAAGAAAGAAAGAAAGAAAGAAAGAAAGGATCCCAGCACGCAATTTTGCGTTTAAAAGACGTCTAAACCATTATCCAAGAACACACAAGTCGTTTCATTTCTTTGTTATCTAATTGATGACTATAGTCTATATTGGGCGATGGTTTAGACGTCTATTAAATTTTCACTGACAGCCTTGTTTTAGATGTCTGGGCTGTGATTGGACGGCTATTAGTCTTTTAAACACAGAGTTGCTCGCTGGGATGTTTGCAGGACGGTGTCTCCACGACTGCGGTCTGATATTGACGGATCTCCTCTTCTTCCCCTTTAACAGTAGTCTGTGGGACACAGAGCCTCCCGCTGCGGTTGGCCGGCCAGCGAGCCGTAGTGTAAGAGGTTTTAACTTTGCTAAGCGTCCTCTGCCAGGATCCCGAAGGCCTGCTGCTGCCGGGAATATTGGAGCGGTGGGTCGCATCCCGGCTTTGGCAAACCTCTGACGGGATGATATTAAACTCTCCATCGGTGTCAGATGGAGTAAATAAACACAAAGGTGCACAGGAGCCGTCCAGGTGAGCCTGTGCTAATTAGGCTTCACACACGGTCAAAAACACACACGGTGAAAACACACACGGTGAGGATGTTCAATCAGTCGTGTAACATGTTAGAAGACATGCTAGTATACACTCTAAAAAGATGCTGGGATGTTTCAACCCAACTTTGGGTCAAATAGCTATGGACAAACCCAGCCGTTGGGTTACATTTTTAAAGCACATTTTTTTAACTCAACGTTTGGGTGTGTCCGTATTTGACCCAAAATTGGTAAAACAACCCAGGTTTTTTTTTTTTTTTTTGATTGTAGACTCCTAAAGATGTGAAATTAATGAGGAAACATAACTAATGTGAAGCACTCCTAATGTGTGTATTCTACATAGTGTCGGTCCCAGATCTGGTAAATGTGGACTGGATTCCACACTCTAAAAAATCTTGGGTTATTTTTTCTACCCAAATCCTGGGTTGAGCCTTGTGGGGCAATTTTTTGGGGGTATCTTTTAAGTGTTTGGGTACAATCTAAAATGCTGGGTTGTTTTAACCCAATTTTGGGTCAAATAGGGACAAACCCAAACATTGGGTTAAAAATGTAATTAAAAAATTTACCCCAATGGCTGGATTTGTCCATATTTGACTCAAATTTGGGTTGAAACACCCAGCAGTATTTCGAGTGTAGTTTTTGTGTAACCCATATCCTGGGTCAGATGAATTACTTCAAAACGTTTAATTTTTACTTCTAATATTTCTTAAACAAACTTAAATGTTGGCAATATGTATTAAAAATTATATAAAATATGTTATACTGTAAAATATGATAAAAAATAAAGTAATTATCATGTAAACCAGTGGTTGTGTGGAGTATTTTTAAAAAAGTTGAGAGGATTTGAGTTAACATTAATTCATGTGTGAAGTAAAATAATTTAAAAAAAGCTAATACTATAGTAAAAAGGAATCAACCCAGTATGATGGGTTAAATCAACACACTATGCTGGGTTAAATAAACAACCCAATTTGCTGGGTAAAATTAACCCAACATGTGTTCTGTCCTATATTTAACCAGCCCTTGGGTTGAAAAGAACCCAAATTTGGTTGTTTTTAACCCAGTGTTTTGTGGGAAGAAAACTAAATAGAGGTTCGTTATGGGCATCAATGGTTCCATGAAGAAACTTCAACATCTTTCCATTGCTCAAATTGTTCTTTATAGTAGAACAATATTCTTTAGAATATTTAAAAGTTCTTCAGACTAAAAAAACATTCTTCTATGCCATCGCTGAGAAAACCCGCTTTGGAACCTTCATTTTTTAAAGAGTGAAGAACCTTTCCAGGGTTCCCATTAAGGAATCATGTTTTTTCATTTTGTTTTAATTCATTTTTAAATTTAATTTATCATTAGAAAATGTTAAATAATCTGTTAAGCATGAAAGTATTATGCAATCATTTCTCCTATAGAACCTTATTGACATTAACAGTTTTAAGTGTGAATATTTAGTCAAGAACTCTATAAGATGCATTTGATGCTATAGAACCCTAATGAACATTAGGAGTGTGTAGAACTGCTTTACCTCTGGAAATAAAGTCATTAAATAATTGATAAACTTTGTCAAATTTGGGAACATAGAAACATTCATCATTCCTCGCACATTATGGGAATGTTACATTTGAATGTTCTCTGATCGTTCTGAAACAACATTTAAAAAACATTAGATGAACGTCCAACGAAAAAAATTGAACGATGTATAAATAATGTTTTTGTTTACTGTTTTGAGAACATTCAAAAGTAGCGTTCCCATAATGTTTGAAGAATGATACAATATGAATGACACTATTTTTAAACTAAATCGAATCAACGCTTAACTCTGATAACGCCACTATTGTCGAATATTGTCTATAGTCTTCTGAATGTTCCCGGAACGTGCAA
>NW_027508741.1:2030000-2035000 GCF_051911475.1 Siphateles boraxobius | reverse complement strand
CACACACACACACACACACTGCCACACTATCCCTAAACCTACCCATCACACACACACACACACACACACACACACACACACACACACACACACACACACATACACACACACACACACACACACACACACACACACACTGCCACTATCCCTAAACCTACCCATCACACACACACACACACACACACACACACACACACACACACACACACACACACACACACACACACACACACACACACTGCCACTATCCCTAAACCTACCCATCACACACACACACACACACACACAGACACACACACACACACACACTGCCACTATCCCTAAACCTAAACCTACCCATCACACACACACACACACACACACACACACACACTGCCACTATCCCTAAACCTACCCATCACACACACACACACACACACACACACACACACACACACACACTGCCCCTATCCCTAAACCTACCCATCACACACACACACACACACACACACACACACACACACACACTGCCCCTATCCCTAAACCTACCCATCACACACACACACACACACACACACACACACACACACACACACACACACACACACACACACACACTGCCACTATCCCTAAACCTACCCATCACACACACACACACACACACACACACTGCCACTATCCCTAAACCTACCCATCACACACACACACACACACACACACACACACACACACACACACACACACACACACACACACACACACACTGCCACTATCCCTAAACCTAAACCTACCCATCACACACACACACACACACACACACACTCACACACACACACACACACACACTGCCACTATCCCTAAACCTACCCATCACACACACACACACACACACACACACACACACACACACACACACACACACACACACTGCCACTATCCCTAAACCTAAACCTACCCATCACACACACACACACACACACACACACACACACACACACACACACACACACACACACACACTGCCACTATCCCTAAACCTACCCATCACACACACACACACACACACACACACACACACACACACACACTGCCACTATCCCTAAACTTACCCATCACACACACACACACACACACACACACACACACACACACACACACACACACACACACACACACACTGCCACTATCCCTAAACCTAAACCTACCCATCACACACACACACACACACACACACACTGCCACTATCCCTAAACCTACCCATCACACACACACACACACACACACACACACACACACACACACACACACACACACACACACACACACACACACACACTGCCCCTATCCCTAAACCTACCCATCACACACACACACACACACACTGCCACACTATCCCTAAACCTACCCATCACACACACACACACACACACACACACACACACACACACACACACACACACACACACACACTGCCACTATCCCTAAACCTACCCATCACACACACACACACACACACACACACACACACACACACACACACACACACTGCCACTATCCCTAAACCTACCCATCACACACACACACACACACACACACAGACACACACACACACACACACTGCCACTATCCCTAAACCTAAACCTACCCATCACACACACACACACACACACACACACACACACTGCCACTATCCCTAAACCTACCCATCACACACACACACACACACACACACACACACACACACACACTGCCCCTATCCCTAAACCTACCCATCACACACACACACACACACACACACACACACTGCCCCTATCCCTAAACCTACCCATCACACACACACACACACACACACACACACACACACACACACACACACACACACACACACACACACACACACACACACACACACACACACACTGCCACTATCCCTAAACCTACCCATCACACACACACACACACACACACACACACACACACACACACACACACACACACACACACACACACACACACACACACACACTGCCACTATCCCTAAACCTAAACCTACCCATCACACACACACACACACACACACACACACACTGCCACTATCCCTAAACCTACCCATCACACACACACACACACCACACACACACACACACACACACACACACACACACACACACACACACACTGCCACTATCCCTAAACCTACCCATCACACACACACACACACACACACACTGCCCCTATCCCTAAACCTACCCATCACACACACACACACACACACACACACACACACACTGCCCCTATCCCTAAACCTACCCATCACACACACACACACACACACACACACACACACTGCCACACTATCCCTAAACCTACCCATCACACACACACACACACACACACACACACACACACACACACACACACACACACACACACACACACACACACACACACTGCCACTATCCCTAAACCTACCCATCACACACACACACACACACACACTGCCACTATCCCTAAACCTACCCATCACACACACACACACACACACACACACACACACACACACTGCCACTATCCCTAAACCTACCCATCACACACACACACACACACACACACACACACACACACACACACACACACACACACACACACACACACACACACACACACACACACACACACTGCCACTATCCCTAAACCTACCCATCACACACACACACACACACACACACACACACACACACACACACACACACACACACACACACACACACACACACACACACACTGCCCCTATCCCTAAACCTACCCATCACACACACACACACACACACACACACACACACACACACACACTGCCACTATCCCTAAACCTACCCATCACACACACACACACACACACACACACACACACACACACACACACACACACACACACACACACTGCCACTATCCCTAAACCTACCCATCACACACACACACACACACACAGACACACACACACTGCCACTATCCCTAAACCTACCCATCACACACACACACACACACACACACACACACACACACACACCACACACACACACACACACACACACACACACACTGCCACTATCCCTAAACCTACCCATCACACACACACACACACACACACACACACACACACACACACACACTGCCCCTATCCCTAAACCTACCCATCACACACACACACACACACACACACACACACACACACACTGCCACTATCCCTAAACCTACCCATCACACACACACACACACACACACACACACTGCCACTATCCCTAAACCTACCCATCACACACACACACACACACACAGACACACACACACACACACACACTGCCACTATCCCTAAACCTAAACCTACCCATCACACACACACACACACACACACTGCCACTATCCCTAAACCTACCCATCACACACACACACACACACACACACACACACACACACACACTGCCCCTATCCCTAAACCTACCCATCACACACACACACACACACACACACACACACACACACACACACACACACACACACTGCCACTATCCCTAAACCTACCCATCACACACACACACACACACACACACACACACACACACACACACACTGCCACTATCCCTAAACCTACCCATCACACACACACACACACACACAGACACACACACACACACACACACACTGCCACTATCCCTAAACCTAAACCTACCCATACACACACACACACACACACACACACACACACACACACTGCCACTATCCCTAAACCTACCCATCACACACACACACACACACACACACACACACACTGCCCCTATCCCTAAACCTACCCATCACACACACACACACACACACACACACACACTGCCCCTATCCCTAAACCTACCCATCACACACACACACACACACACACACACACACACACACACACACACACACACACACACACACACACACACACTGCCACTATCCCTAAACCTACCCATCACACACACACACACACACACACACACACACACACACACACACACACACACACACACACACACTGCCACTATCCCTAAACCTAAACCTACCCATCACACACACACACACACACACACACACACACACACACACACACACACACACACACACACACACACACACACACACACACACACACACACACACCTGCCACTATCCCTAAACCTACCCATCACACACACACACACACACACACACACACACACACACACACACTGCCCCTATCCCTAAACCTACCCATCACACACACACACACACACACACACACACACACACACACACACTGCCCCTATCCCTAAACCTACCCATCACACACACACACACACACACACACACACACACACACACACACACTGCCACACTATCCCTAAACCTACCCATCACACACACACACACACACACACACACACACACACACACACACACACACACACTGCCACTATCCCTAAACCTACCCATCACACACACACACACACACACACACACACACACACACACACACACACACACACACACACACACACACACACACACACACACACACACTGCCACTATCCCTAAACCTACCCATCACACACACACACACACACACACACACTGCCACTATCCCTAAACCTACCCATCACACACACACACACACACACACACACACACACACACACACACACACACACACACTGCCACTATCCCTAAACCTAAACCTACCCATCACACACACACACACACACACACACACACTCACACACACACACACACACACTGCCACTATCCCTAAACCTACCCATCACACACACACACACACACACACACACACACACACACTGCCACTATCCCTAAACCTAAACCTACCCATCACACACACACACACACACACACACACACACACACACACACACACACACACACACACACACACACACACACACACACTGCCACTATCCCTAAACCTACCCATCACACACACACACACACACACA
>NW_027508741.1:1992500-2025000 GCF_051911475.1 Siphateles boraxobius | reverse complement strand
ACACTATCCCTAAACCTACCCATCACACACACACACACACACACACACACACACTGCCACTATCCCTAAACCTACCCATCACACACACACACACACACACACACACACACACACACACACACACACACACACACACACACACACTGCCACACTATCCCTAAACCTACCCATCACACACACACACACACACACACACACACACTGCCACTATCCCTAAACCTACCCATCACACACACACACACACACACACACACACACACACACACACACACACACACACACACACACACTGCCACTATCCCTAAACCTACCCATCACAGGAGACATTCTGCATTTTTACATTTTTAATAAAACACTGCTTAGTATGTTTTTAAAGCCATTTGAAATATGAGGACTGAACGTGAAAAACGCTTAACGTGAAAAACGCTTAACGTGAAAAACGCTTAACGTGAAAAACGCTTACCGTGGCTTACTGCACTAAGAGAGTGATATTAAAAGACCAAACTCAGTACACATCATATTAATAAACCATACTATGAATATAAAAATAAGATGAGTCCAAAATATGAACGCAACGCGTTTAATTACACGTTAAGCATTTTCTTCCCATAGAAAACTGTTATAAGAAAACGCTTAACGTGGCTTTTAATATCACTGCCTTAGTAGCCTACAGTAAGCCACGTTAAGCGTTTTTCACGTTAAGCGTTTTTCACGTTAAGCGTTTTTCACGTTAAGCATTTTCTTCCCATAGAAAACTGTTATAAGAAAACGCTTAACGTGGCTTTTAATATCACTGCCTTAGTAGCCTACAGTAAGCCACGTTAAGCGATTTTCACGTTAAGCGTTTTTCACGTTAAGCGTTTTTCACGTTAAGCGTAAAGCGTTTTTCACGTTAAGCGTTTTTCACGTTAAGCGTAAAGCGTTTTTCACGTTAAGCGTTTTTCACGTTAAGCGTTTTTCACGTTAAGCATTTTTCACGTTAAGCGTTTTTCACGTTAAGCGTTAAGCGTTTTTCACGTTAAGCATTTTTCACGTTAAGCGTTTTTCACGTTAAGCGTTAAGCGTTTTTCACGTTAAGCGTTTTTCACGTTAAGCGTTTTTCACGTTAAGCGTTAAGCGTTTTTCACGTTAAGCGTTTTTCACGTTAAACGTTTTTCACGTTAAGCGTTTTTCACGTTAAGCGTTTAGAATGTCCCGATAAAGCAGCTTCGCCGAGACTACAAAGAGACATGTGGTGTGTGTGTGTGTGTGTGTTTGTTTCTTTTGTAAAAGTTTCCTGGATATAACTTCCCTATTTGATGCACAATTTTCCTTACAAATTATATTATCAGCATTACAATGTGAGTAAATGTAGCCGTGTAAACTGTAATGGATGATTCCACCCTTCTAGAACAATGTGCATTTACGTTTAGATTGTAACATATTTAAAAGCATGGAATTAAAGTGTGTAATTAGTGTTAGCTCACTATCTTAGCCTTTTTCAGTGCATTAGGTGAGGTAATCTGATAATATTAGTGATTCTCATTTATCAAAACATTAGTACCGTTTTGGAGAGAAATTGGGTATTTTTTAATCTCTCCGTTTAACCCATCTGATGGTGTGTGATGCTGAACTATCATGAGTTTCTAAAGGTTTTTGAATTCTTTGCACAGTTATGAATATTGATATTTTATGTGCAACAATAGCATGCTCAGGCCCAGTGGCCTTTCGCCTAATTTTAAATGCTTTTCCCCCCAATTAATATGATTTAAATGGTGATGAGTTTACTGATTTGATGCATTTTAAAAAGATGGATGATATTGATATTCTTCAATCTTTCTGACAAAGAATAAAATATAATGTGAATTACAGTATACATGTGCAATTTTTTAAAATGTATAAATTGTAGTGCACAGTGTTTATTATAAAGTTTATTATATATTTTTGTAATGTAATGCTACTTTTACTTGAGTATGTTTTTTCAGTACTCTTTCCAGCACTGCTCAAAGGTCAAAAGGTGAAGTCGTTAAACGTTCATCATGAGTTCACGTCAAAATACTAAGACATTCCTACTTTTCTTTTGAAAGGGTTGTTGAAAAATTGCGTTAGATTTAAAAACTGCGACTTAGAAAGCAGTGTGTGTTTGATATATATGTGTGTGTGTGTGTTTACTTTGATGCTCAGTCACACTCTTCTCTTCTCTGTGATTGTTTGTGCTTCTCGACTGGAAACCCCCTGGTTTGCTCATCGATGATCTCACACCTGTGTGTGTGTGTGTGTGTGTGTGTGCTCTTGCACAGGACCTCACTGCGCCATCAAAGCGCTGCTTGACTTCTGCTCTGACCACAGACACGAGAACCGGCTTCGTTCTGCAGAGTTTCAAGCCAGAGGCACTCGCCTCGACTCCACATCATAACTCATGCTATTAATGTGTTCGTGGACTTTATATGATCAGTGCACGTTATTCCAGAGCGCATAATGCTCGTCTTTATAGTCTTTCATGATCAGACTGTGAGAACTTACTCCACCCAAGCTTAGCAACTGAAACTAAGACTCAAACTATTGGTCAAAAAACATTTGGGTAAACTGGAAAAAAAACATAAAAAAAAATCACACTTAATGAAAAACTAAACAAAACTAACAACTGTTACTGAAAAACTACCTGAAATAAAAAAATTGTTTAAACAATTAAACAAAAAAATTAATTGTTTTCGCAGATTAATAAGCTCTTTACTGTGGCGTAAAATCTGGGGAATGTTAGGGAAATGCCTCTCTGTAAAAAAATTATTGTTGGTTTAACTTAAATTAAGGAACCTGGTTGCCTTATTTTTGAGTATATTGAAATTAAAAATTTGAGTTAATACAAAGAAGGAGATTGATTTAATCAACAATCTCAAAACATTGTCATCTGAACCTCATTAATTATCTAAGTTGAATTGACAAAAGAAAAAAAGTTGTGATGATAAACCATGAAAATATTTGTATTTTTTACTGTGTATATGGCGCTTCATGCATGTGAAGTTAACCACTGAATTATTCATAAATTGAACTTTTAAGTTGGATTTATTTGGTTTCTATGTTCATTTCAAACCATTATTTTATTTTTTGCACAAGAGTTAACTTTAATCTGTGCAAACATTAAACTGAAATAAAACGTCTTGCTTTGGTTTACACTGGAACACTTCTGTCAACTCAACTATACAACTAAACATATGTGTTCACAAAATAAAAACTAAACTAAAACTAACAAAACCATTAATGAAACTAACTAAAACTAAACTGAAATTTAAAGCGAAACTGAAAACGATAGTAAAATAAAAACTAATTTAAAAATGCAAAACTATAATAATCTCGGCTCCACTTCTCCATTCCTTTGAGCCGTTTTCACTCATGAATATTTATATTTTCTTGGAATTTTCTACGATAAATTGAACATTGTTGCAGATTTCGCTGATTTAAATGACATGAACTAAAATTGCTTTTCATAGATGCAGTTTTGTTGAAATTATGAAGTAGAGCCATATGAAATATGTTTTATTTTTTTTCCAAAGTTCTCAAATTTTCTGTCATTTCAATTTCATGACTCTTTTAATAATCAAAAACATTGGTAATCGAATTAATGCATAAAACTTTAAAGATTTAATTAATTTTTAAAAAAAATCTAAATAATTTGCAAATAATATTTTTTTTGCTGCACAGCACAGATTTTTTTACATTTAATCAGATAAAAATTAATTGTGTGATATTCTTTAAAAAATATTTATAAACTGTATTTTTATTATTTTGACAAGTGCATTCTACTGTACTTATAGTAATATATATATATATATATAGTAATATATAAATGTATATTTATTCAGCAATTTTGTGCATACATTCTCTTTATACACACACATATATACACACACACACATATATATATATATTTACATATACGTATAAAACTAATTTTACACAATATTTAATGAACATTCACTGAAACTTTTTAATCAGGAAATTCAAGATTTTTAAACCTAAAAGAGGAAAATATCAGCCAATGTTCCTGAACGATCTGTTAATGCGCAGCCTCGAGTTTAAGCCTTATTTAAATGCTGAAATCCGGTAAAATATAATACACTAACATGATGTGTGTGTGTGTGTGTGGGTGGTTTCTCGTCCGGCTTCATGTTTATGCATCGAGACGTGGCGTCAGATGAGCTTTATATGGATTAGATTAGTCTCACGGTTGTGCTTTCTGGAATTGGTTTTGCTGGTTCTGCTCTGCATACAGATGATGACCATAATCATAATCATAATCACCACATACGAGTAATTACAGTCATGTTTTCTGGGAGCTTTGAGTCGGGGGAGAGTGACACAATTAATGCTTGACAGAAGACCCTGATAACACACCCTTCAACAGCACTTTTCTCACACACACACACACACACACACACGCACACACGCACACACACACGCACACACACACACACGCACGCACGCAAGCACGCACGCACGCACGCACGCACGCACGCACGCACGCACGCACGCACGCACGCACATATATCAAGAAACATTTATGATTAGCACTGTTGAAAACTGTTGTGCTGTCTCAGATTTGTGTGGCAACAGTCAACACCATACAAAAAGTTTGGGGAAAATATTTATATATATATATATATAAAAATTAATCGAAGAATGCATCAAATTGAAAAATTTACTTTTATAGTGTTACAACCGATTTCAATTTCAAATAAATTCTGTTTATTTGATCTTTCTATTCTATAATCATAAAAAATAAAATCTATCATGTTTCCCACAGCAATATTATGCACCAAAAACTTTACATTTTTAATAATTGATCATCAGTAAATATTGATCATCAAATCATCATATTATAGTGATTTCTGAAGGATCATGTGACACTGAAGACTGGAGTAATGATGCTGAAAATTCAGCTTTGATCACAGGAATAAATTACACTTTAATATATATTCACATAGAAAACAGATGATTTACACTGGAATAATATTTCACTGTTTTTAATGTATTTTTGATTAAATGAATGCAGCCGATGAGCAGAAGAGACTCTCAGACATATTAAAACATTGATGACTCAAACCTGTGATGCTTGTGGTGTGTGTGTGTGTGTGTGTGTCTCTGTCTGTTTGTCTGTCTGTGTGTGTGTGTGTGTGTGTGTGTGTGTGTGAGCGTGTATGTGCGTGTGTGTCTGTCTGTTTGTCTGTCTGTGTGTGTGTGTGTGTGTGTGTGTGTGTCTGTGTGTGTGTGTGCGTGTCTGTGTGTGTGTGTGTGTGTGTGTTTGTTCAGAGAGAAACGAGACTCTAACTCCAACTTTTCTTTTGTTGTTTCCAGCGTTCAACCGTTGCTGTAAAGACGCCGGGTTCTTCATGGTGTTCAAGTGTCGAGAGGAGAACGCGGCCATGAAGGAGTGTCTGACGCTGCAGTGAGTCTCGCATCACAACTCGCATCACAACCCGCATCACAACCCGCATCACAACTCGCATCACAACTCGCATCACAACCCGCATCACAACTCGCATCACAACTCGCATCACAACTCTCATGACAACCCGCATCACAACTCGCATCACAACTCGCATCACAACTCGCATCACAACCCGCATCACAACTCGCATCACAACTCGCATCACAACTCGCATCACAACTCGCATCACAACCCGCATCACAACTCGCATCACAACTCGCATCACAACCCGCAACACAACCCGCATCACAACTCGCATCACAACCCGCATCGCAACCCGCATCGCAACCCGCATCGCAACCCGCATCGCAACCCGCATCGCAACCCGCAACACAACCCGCATCACAACTCTCATCACAACTCTCATCACAACTCGCATCACAACTCGCATCACAACCCGCATCACAACCCGCATCACAACCCGCATCACAACCCGCATCACAACCCGCATCACAACCCGCATCACAACCCGCATCACAACCCGCATCGCAACCCGCATCGCAACCCGCATCGCAACCCGCATCGCAACCCGCATCACAACTCGCATCACAACCCGCATCACAACTCGCATCACAACTCGCATCACAACTCGCATCACAACCCGCATCACAACCCGCATCACAACCCGCATCACAACTCGCATCACAACTCGCATCACAACCCGCATCACAACTCGCATCACAACCCGCATCACAACCCGCATCACAACCCGCATCACAACCCGCATCACAACTCTCATCACAACTCTCATCACAACCCGCATCACAACCCGCATCACAACCCGCATCACAACCCGCATCACAACCCCCATCACAACTCTCATCACAACTCTCATCACAACCCGCATCACAACCCGCATCACAACCCGCATCACAACTCGCATCACAACCCGCATCACAACCCGCATCACAACCCGCATCACAACCCTCATCACAACCCGCATCACAACCCTCATCACAACCCGCATCACAACTCTCATCACAACTCTCATCACAACCCGCATCACAACCCGCATCACAACCCGCATCACAACCCTCATCACAACCCTCATCACAACCCTCATCACAACCCGCATCACAACCCGCATCACAACCCGCATCACAACCCGCATCACAACCCGCATAACAACTCGCATCACAACCCGCATCACAACTCGCATCACAACCCGCATCACAACCCGCATCACAACTCGCATCACAACCCGCATCACAACCCGCATCACAACCCGCATCACAACCCGCAACACAACTCGCATCACAACTCTCATCACAACTCTCATCACAACTCTCATCACAACTCGCATTACAACTCGCATCACAACTCGCATCACAACTCGCATCACAACCCGCATCACAACTCTCATCACAACTCTCATCACAACTCTCATCACAACTCTCATCACAACTCTCATCACAACTCTCATCACAACCCGCATCACAACCCGCATCACAACCCGCATCACAACTCGCATCACAACTCGCATCACAACTCGCATCACAACCCGCATCACAACCCGCATCACAACCCGCATCACAACTCGCATCACAACTCGCATCACAACCCGCATCACAACCCGCATCACAACTCGCATCACAACTCGCATCACAACTCGCATCACAACCCGCATCACAACCCGCATCACAACCCGCATCACAACTCGCATCACAACCCGCATCACAACCCGCATCACAACTCGCATCACAACTCGCATCACAACCCGCATCACAACCCGCATCACAACCCGCATCACAACCCTCATCACAACCCTCATCACAACCCTCATCACAACCCGCATCACAACCCGCATCACAACCCGCATCACAACCCGCATCACAACCCGCATAACAACTCGCATAACAACTCGCATCACAACCCGCATCACAACTCGCATCACAACCCGCATCACAACCCGCATCACAACTCGCATCACAACCCGCATCACAACCCGCATCACAACTCGCATCACAACCCGCAACACAACCCGCAACACAACCCGCAACACAACTCGCATCACAACTCTCATCACAACTCTCATCACAACTCTCATCACAACTCTCATCACAACTCTCATCACAACTCGCATCACAACTCGCATCACAACTCGCATCACAACCCGCATCACAACCCGCATCACAACCCGCATCACAACCCGCATAACAACTCGCATAACAACTCGCATCACAACCCGCATCACAACTCGCATCACAACCCGCATCACAACCCGCATCACAACTCGCATCACAACCCGCATCACAACCCGCATCACAACTCGCATCACAACCCGCAACACAACCCGCAACACAACCCGCAACACAACTCGCATCACAACTCTCATCACAACTCTCATCACAACTCTCATCACAACTCGCATCACAACTCGCATCACAACTCGCATCACAACTCGCATCACAACCCGCATCACAACTCGCATCACAACTCTCATCACAACTCTCATCACAACTCTCATCACAACTCTCATCACAACTCTCATCACAACTCGCATCACAACTCGCATCACAACCCGCATCACAACCCGCATCACAACTCGCATCACAACCCGCATCACAACTCGCATCACAACTCTCATCACAACTCGCATCACAACCCGCATCACAACTCGCATCACAACTCGCATCACAACCCGCATCACAACTCGCATAACAACTCGCATCACAACCCGCAACACAACTCGCATCACAACCCGCATCACAACTCGCATAACAACTCGCATCACAACCCGCAACACAACCCGCATCACAACTCGCATCACAACCCGCATCACAACCCGCATCACAACTCGCATCACAACCCGCATCACAACCCGCATCACAACCCGCATCACAACCCGCATCACAACCCGCATCACAACTCTCATCACAACCCGCATCACAACCCGCATCACAACTCGCATCACAATCCGCATCACAACCCGCATCACAACCCGCATCACAACCCGCATCACAACCCGCATCACAACTCTCATCACAACCCGCATCACAACCCGCATCACAACTCGCATCACAACCCGCATAACAACTCGCATAACAACTCGCATCACAACCCGCATCACAACCCGCATCACAACTCGCATCACAACCCGCAACACAACCCGCAACACAACTCGCATCACAACTCTCATCACAACTCTCATCACAACTCTCATCACAACTCGCATCACAACTCGCATCACAACTCGCATCACAACTCGCATCACAACCCGCATCACAACTCTCATCACAACTCTCATCACAACTCTCATCACAACTCTCATCACAACTCTCATCACAACTCGCATCACAACCCGCATCACAACTCGCATCACAACCCGCATCACAACCTGCATCACAACCCGCATCACAACTCGCATCACAACCCGCATCACAACTCTCATCACAACTCGCACTATACAGAATGTATTAATCTTTGTTAATGTTAATTTCAACATTTACTTATACTTTATTAAGATCTAGTTAACATTAGTTAATGCACTGTGAACTAACAATTAGCTGAATTTTAAATTTTTGAAAAAACAAAAATTAACAAATACATTAACTAATGAACCTTATTGTAAAGTGTTACCAATTAATTGATCAATACCAGCATTGGAGTGACTTTGTTTTAAAATATTAGAAAAACTTATTGAATTCAATGCAAAAATGTATGCATTTAAAGTAAAAACTATAGTATCATTAAAAGGCTAAAATTCATGCAAAAAATTTAGGACATATTTTTGCATGATGTATTTTCATTCATTATTTGTATGATCTTACAGAATTGGAGTGATCAACAATCAATGCTCGTTGTTAATGCATTGATTAACAGTTGCATTAATATTATATTAGTACATATAATACTGTTCTATTAGTATTGTATTGATGACGGATGTGTTGTGAACGGTTGCACTCTGCTCATCAGTTATCAGGATCCTGCGTTCTTCGAGGAGTGTAAGCAGGAGTATCTGAAGGAGAAACGGGAGTTTCAAGAGACTGGGATTCCAGCCAGGAACCGGAAGCAGAAGATTCCCACCAGCATGTAGAAGAAATCCCGTTTCTGACCAATCCTGGAAGATGTTTCCGGCGTTTGAGGGATTCTGACGGATCTGTCGTCTTGCTGCTGTTTATATTCATGATTAGCTCTTATAAAACATCACTAGCACCAAAAGCCTGATCAAAATTCATTGAGAATTTGTTTGATTTGCATCAGATGTGTGTGTGTGTCTCGGGGGAATTACTACCGCATCATGTGAAAGCAAATGCTTTTTGTGTTTCTTTGTTTTAAAATACAAATCCAGAGATTCGTGAAGCTTGTGTGGATTTTCAATCAGTTGCAGAAAAAAAAAATGTAAATAATTGGTGACAATGTTATACTTTTAATAATAAAACAATGTTTTCAGTTAATGTGTCTGAAAGTCTCTTTTGTTCACCAAGGCTGCATTTATTTGATCAGAAAAACAGTAAAAATTGTGAAATATTTTTATAATTTAAAATAACTGTTTTCTATGTGAATATATAGTATAAGTGTAATTTATTCCTGTGATCAAAGCGCATCATTACTCCAGTCTTCAGTGTCACATGATAATGTTTATAATTATTATTATTACTTGAAAATGCTTGTGCAACATTTTCATGAATTCTTGATGAACAGAAGTTTGCATTTCTTTTGTAACATTATAATGTTTTAACTCTCTTGATCAAGTCAATGGGTCATCGCTGAATAAAAGCAGAATAAACCTATGATAAATATACGCAAGACAAGAAACAATAGAATTTTCCAAATCATAAACAAAATCATAAACCCTTTAAATGAGGGATGTATGTTGGTGGCGGGGGTCATAAACACTAATCCTTCAAATACAAAGTTATAATAATTACAGTTTACGTAGCAAACATCCATGAAATAAAAAGAATCCTACCACACTGATCATTTTATAATGATCTTCACAGATTTGAGCAAAAAAAAAAAAAAGTTCACATGAATTCATTTATTGAATATTTACAAACTTTTCAGGATTGATAATCCTAAAAAATAATCTACTGTACATTGCATTTTGGTTCACATATCTGTTGCAGTCAAGGCGAACGTTTAATGTCAGATCAAATCTCGAAATCTTTCCAGTTCCCCACACACACACACACACACACACACACACACACACACCCTCCTCAGCAGATGAAGAATGTGGTCATGTGATGTTATGCATTCGCTGATTTGATTTATCTAAAGAAAACAAGCGTTTAAACACAAGACAATCTTTAATACCAGTTTCTTTCATCAGTGGAGCTGGAACTAGTGTACGTTTATTTCACATTTAATAGATATTTTATCGTCTTTGTGCTTCACGTGTGTTTCTTTAAACAGGACAAGATGCAGTTGGTCTCAAGACTTATGATTTTACTGTGTCATTATTAATGCCTTTATGGCAACAGTTTGTCTCAATTCAGGATTATATTTTGGCCATATATTCTTTACAAGCATCTTTGATAAACTATGTGAAACAAGTCAACGTGAAATGATTCATCAGTGTGTGTTATTCTACAGAAAGAGAAACACTGTTGTTTTTGTGATATCCATCAATTCCTGATATATAAAATCAAATTTCAAAGATCAGATTTTCACTCAGAAATGCATCAGATTACAGAAGTAAAATGGCTTGTTTCACGCCGACTTTAAACAGCCTTTCCACATCAGTTTCTGATCACAAATATTTATAAAATAACCCTAAAAATAACTTTATAGATTTAATATCAGGGAAATTTTATGATCATACATTACATGCATACATACATCAATACACGTTTGTATGTATGTATTTTACTTGTAACATTCATACATATATACCATATATACAACATAAGATACATACATACAAAAGCTGCTTTGAAACAATCTCACACACACACACACACGCTTACATAAAATACACACATACATACACGCATAAATACATACATACGTCAAAAATACACACAATCATATATACGCATACATACATACACATACGCACGCACACACACACAACAAAGCATACGTAACATGCATACATGCACACACACACACACACACACACACACATACATACATATGCAACATACATACATACACACGTAAAATACACATACATACACGCATAAATACATACATACACATACATACACGCATAAATACATACACACACACGTAAAATACACACATACGTAAAATACACATACATACACACATAGGTAAAATACACATACATACACACACACACACACACGTAAAATACAGACGTATATACGCATGTAAAATATATACAACATACACACCATCCTAAAATTCCCCTGATATGTCCATGTGGAAGTGGCCCCTGTTTAAAGGGAAGTGACGACACAAACACCTGTTCCCCACAGATTAACACCCTCTTACTGACTAAATCTAAACACTAAAACAACATTTTCTTTGATTTATTTGGATGGCCGGGTTTGAGCAGCGCGTGTGTGAGGAGTGTAGAGTACTAACACACACGTGATGCACTGAAGGTACAGGAGCTCTGCTCTACGACCCGTTCACAGATCAACAGAAGCTATAGGGTTTATATAGTGAGATCACAGATATATGTTGAGGACAGACACACGCTCCGGGGCTTTGGGTTTCCCGCTCCTCAGACGCTCGAGGTATTCTGATCGTCCAGAGAGGGGCGTGTTAAGGCAGGTCAGGTGTCATGTGACTGTGACTCAGTATGGTTGTGTCCAATCGCTGGCCTGGGTTTTGGACTTGGACTGGTCCCAGAAGAGCGCATCACTGGGTCTGGGAGGACTGGGAAAGGACCAGCTGTCGTCCAGCGAGCTCATCCGCAGTAAGGGATTGATCCGAACGCCGGGGCTTCCCAGCGGAGCGGGTCGCGGGATGGAGAGCGGGTCCGTCAGGCTGTTCTCCTTCAGGTCCTGTGAGCTGGAGGGCAGAGGAGGAGCGCTGGGAGGACGAGGCGTCGGGTCGAGGTTCTTCTCCACGTCGTCCAGACACTGCACTGGAACAGTTGAAGCAGCTGAAACACAGTCATTACACGTCTCAGAAACTCACACACACACACACACACTTCAGGATTATATATATATATGGTTTGATTTCAAACTTTATGTCCAAATGAGAATATGTATGAACATCATTTCATCCCAGAATTTTTATTTATTTATTTTACCTAAGAAAAAATTAAGCATATACAGTCCATATATATATATATATATATATATACTGTATATATACTGTATACAGGTGCTGGTCATATAATTAGAATATCATCAAAAATTTGATTTATTTCAGTAATTCCATTCAAAAAGTTAAATTTGGATATTACACACAGACTGATATATTGGGGGTGGTGATGGCGCAGTGGATAAGACACATGCTGGTGTGAGAGACCCGGGTACGAATCCACTGCGAGACACCAATGTGTCCCTGAGCAAGACACTTAACCCCTAGTTGCTCCAGAGGCGTGCGACCTCTGACATGTGTAGCAATTGTAAGTCGCTTTGGATAAAAGCTTCAGATAAATAAATAAATGTAAATGTAAATGATTAAAACTGACAACTAATGAAAACCCCATAATCAGTATCTCAGAAAATTAGAATATTGTGAAAAGGTTCAATATTGAAGACACCTGGTGCCACACTCTAATCAGCTAATTAACTCAAAACACCTGCAAAGGCCTTTAAATGGTCTCTCAGTCTAGTTCTGTAGGCTACACAATCATGGGGAAGACTGCTGACTTGACAGCTGTCCAAAAGACCACCATTGACATCTTGCACAAGGAGGGCAAGACACAAAAGGTCATTGCTAAAGAGGCTGGCTGTTCACAGAGCTCTGTGTCCAAGCACATTAATAGAGAGGCGAAGGGAAGGAAAAGATGAGGTAGAAAAACGTGTACAAGCAATAGGGATAACCGCACCCTGGAGAGGATTGTGAAACAAAACCCATTAAAAAATGTGGGGGATATTCACAAAGAGTGGACTGCAGCTGGAGTCAGTGCTTCAAGAACCACATACGCACAGACGTATGCAAGACATGGGTTTCAGCTGTCGCATTCCTTGTGTCAAGCCACTCTTGAACAAGACACAGCGTCAGAAGCGTCTCGCCTGGGTTAAAGACAAAAAGGACTGGACTGTTGCCGAGTGGTCCAAAGTTATGTTCTCTGATGAAAGTAAATTTTGCATTTCCTTTGGAAATCAAGGTCCCAGAGTCTGGAGGAAGAGAGGAGAGGCACAGAATCCACGTTGCTTGAAGTCCAGTGTAAAGTTTCCACAGTCAGTGATGGTTTGGGGTGCCATGTCATCTGCTGGTGTTGGTCCACTGTGTTTTCTGAGGTCCAAGGTCAACGCAGCCATCTACCAGGAAGTTTTAGAGCACTTCATGCTTCCTGCTGCTGACCAACTTTATGGAGATGCAGATTTCATTTTCCAACAGGACTTGGCACCTGCACACAGTGCCAATGCTACCAGTACCTGGTTTAAGGACCATGGTATCCCTGTTCTTAATTGGCCAGCAAACTCGCCTGATCTTAACCCTATAGGACATCTATGGGGTATTGTGAAGAGGAAGATGCGATACGCCAGACCCAACAATGCAGAAGAGCTGAAGGCCACTATCAGAGCAACCTGGGCTCTCATAACACCTGAGCAGTGCCACAGACTGATCGACTCCATGCCACGCCGCATTGCTGCAGTAATTCAGGCAAAAGGAGCCCCAACTAAGTATTGAGTGCGGTACATGCCCATACTTTTCATCTTCATACTTTTCAGTTGGCCGACATTTCTAAAAATCCTTTTTTTGTATTGGTCTTAAGTAATATTCTAATTTTCAGAGATACTGAATTTGGGATTTTCATTAGTTGTCAGTTTTAATCATTACAATTAAATGAAGTAAACATTTGAAATATATCAGTCTGTGTGTAATGAATGAATATAATATCCAAATTTCACTTTTTGAATGGGATCACTGAAATAAATCAACTTTTTGATGATATTCTAATTATATGACCAGCACCATATAAAAACAAATCAATAAAATTATATATATATATATATAGAGAGAGAGAGAATATTTTTAATTATATATATAAATGATTAAAATAGATAATGTATATATGTTTATATATTCCATTTATTACACATCTCATAAACTCCTACAGCTCCCTAACACACACACACACACGCACGCACACACGCACGCACGCACGCACGCACACACACACACGCTGTCTACTGAGGGCACAGACCAGTTTTATTCCAAGGCAGTACAAAAATACTAGCATGATGTCAAAATAAATAAAATATATTTATAACTATATTTTATTAATTTATATTTTATTGTATTTTATTTTACATAGTAATCATTTATATATATATATATATATATATATATATATATATATATATATATATATATATATATGGTTTGATCTCAAATATTTATGCCCAAGTGAGTCTTACAAAATTTATAAACATCATTTCATCCCAGAATTTAAAAAAAAGAAATGTTATTTTACCCAAGGAAAAATTAAGACACATAACATATATAAATATATTTTTGAGATATTCTGAGGCACGCACACACGCACACACACACACACACACACACACACACACACACACACACACACACACACACACACACACACACACACGTATATATATATATATATATATATATATATATATATATATAAAAGATATATTTACATTATACATTGTAATGTACCTCAGAATATCTCAAAAATACATTTATATATACATTTATTATCTATTTTAATAATTTATTTATATATCATTATAAATATTATTTATACATTTATTGACTTGTTTATGTATTCATAATCCATTATATGTATACATGTATGTGTGTGTGTATATATATATATTACTAAATATATGCTGAATTTTTCCTTAGGTAACAATTTTTTTATTTTATTCTGGGATGAAATGATGTTTCATTAATTTTGTGAGACTCACTTGGCCATAAAGTTTGATATATATATATATATATATATATATATATAAAATAAAATACAAAAAATATAAATTAAGATATATATTTTATTTATTTTGACATCATGCTAGTATTTTTGTACTGCCTTTGAATAAAACTGGTCTGTGCCCTCAGTAGACAGCGTGTGTTGGTGTTGTAGTGTGTGTGTGTGTGTGTTAGGGAGTTAGGGTGTGCGAGATATATATATATATATATATAGAGAGAGAGAGAGAATTTATTTCCTGACATTACAATGTATATATATATATATATTTATTCCAACACACAGTATATATATATACACATATATGGAAACAGGCTTCATTTTTCTCAGGTAAAATACAATTTCCTCTTGTTATTTTTTTTGGGATGAAATGATGTTCATGTTTTTATTGAGACTCACCTGGGCATAAAGTTTGAAATGAAACCAGATCACCGCAGAGTCCGAACACTATTTTTACCCGCACAGATGGCATTGAGCGCGCAGCATTAATAACCCATGCATTAGTGTACGAAGCCCTCAGGGGACGCGTTTCCTTCAGCTCACTAGCTCTCTGTGTTCTCCCGCTTTCTCATCTAAAGGAACAACGAGGGGCTCATTTGAAAACTGATTATGTTGCTGATCTCTCAGAGGAATATATGGCGTATATATCTTAAAATAAAAAAAGACATATTTCCTTACACCCGCCGTCTCTTGAAGGAAACATGGAGCTCTTCCTCATTTTTAACACTCGTACTAATTTGCACCTTTTGCTTTTCCTCTGCGACACACAGGGAATACTAACAAACCCAGCGCGACGATAACCACAAGAACAACACGCATCCCACATTCACATGCTGTCCAATAATATAAAGGACTGATGATTGACAGCTGACCTGTTTGAAGATCTGAATCTACACATTTAATGACAGACACTATCATTTAACTGGATATAGATACGCATAATTAATACTGACAGGTTAGAAGAAATTATTATCCAATGGCCACATTCACACTTACTCTCAGTGCAAAACACTTCTGTTTAATAGCTAAAGTTTAAGGTGTACGCCTGTAAATCATCTTGCCATTTTTCATCATTTTAATATGTATATATTTTGCATTTACTCTCAAATAACTTAAATATTTATTTATATGTCCGGTATAACAATAAATTCTCACTAAGACATTTTAATACATTAAAAAAGAACAGACTTTCATGAACATCTGAATCAGTTCTAAATTGATTCATTTAAACAGTTTGAACTGATTCCTAGAAATTAGCTGCTTTAAAACAGCCTGTAGTGTGCAAAAGCGCTGTATAAATACATACAGGTGTTTCTGTCTGTTATTGTTTGTATCTGTTATGTAAGTCAAGGGTTTGATTCACGAACTGAAGAAACAAATTTATAGCCTGATTGAAATGTAAGTCGCTTCGTATAAAAGCATAAATGCAAACGCTAATACAGTCACATCAGGAAGCTGTGGATATGATGGATTATTGTTTTCCATATTCTGACTTCAAATCAGGAAATCTGAAGATAACAAATGAGAATGCCGGCTGTATATATTACAATAATTATTTTATTATCTTTCGTGTTTAAAAGTTATCATTTACTTTTCATCTACTCAATCTACTGTTGCTCCTGCAATGTTTTTTACTCTTTTCTTTTTACTGTGCAACACAAATGGACACAAAGGGCAATGGAAGCTTATTTCTGCCACAAATAAACACTTTGTCTCTCGCTTTTGTTTTCTTCAATATTCGGAATTGAAGGATGTTAACTCATAATTCTTATTTTGTAATTCACAATTGCAAGATATAAACTCAGAATCTGGAGGAAAGTAAAGTCTGAATTTTGAGATGTAAACTCACAATTACGGAAAATAGGTCAAAATTGTCAGATGTTCACTCAGAATTCTGAGAAAAGTCAAAATTGCGAGAATTGTGTAAACTCGCTCTGACGAAAAAAAGTCAGAATTGCGAGATTTAAACTCATAACTCGGTGAAAAAAGTAAAAATTGCGAGATTTAAAATCAGAATTCTTTGAAAAAGTAAAAATTGCAAGATTTAAAATCAGAATTCTGAGAAAAAGGTAAAAATTGTGAGATTTAAAAACAAAATTTCTGAGAAAAAAGTAAAAATTGTGAGATTTAAAAACAAAATTCTGAGAAAAAGGTAAAAATTGTCAATTTAAAAACAGAATTCTGAGAAAAAAGTAAAAATTGTGAGATTTAAAATCTGAATTTTGAGGAAAAGTAAAAATTGTGAGATTTAAAATCAGAATTTTGAGAAAAAGTAAAAATTGTGAGATTTAAAATCAGAATTCTGAGAAAAAGTAAAAATTGTGAGATTTAAAATCAGAATTCTGAGAACAAGTAAAAATTGCGAGATTTAAAATCAGAATTATAAGAAAAAGGTAAAAATTGCGAGATTTAAAAACAAAATTCTGAGAAAAAAGTAAAAATTGTGAGATTTAAAAACAAAATTCTGAGAAAAAGGTAAAAATGGTCAGATTTAAAATCAGAATTCTGAGAAAAAGTAAAAATTTCGAGATTTAAAATCAGAATTCTGAGAAAAAGCAAAAATTTCGAGATTTAAAATCAGAATTCTGAGAAAAAGTAAAAATTTCCAGATTGAAACTCAGAATTCCGAGAAAAAAGTAAAATTTTCGAGATTTAAAAATCAGAATTCCGAGAAAAAAGTAAAATTTTCGATATTTAAAATCAGAATACTCAAAAAAAGCCAAAATTGTGAGATTTAAACTCAGAATTCTCAAAAAAGTAAAAATTGTGAGATTTAAAATCAGAATTCTGAGAACAAGTAAACATTTCGAGATTTAAACTCAGAATTTTGAGAAAAAGTAAAAATTGCGAGATTTAAACAGAATTTTGAGAAAAAAGTAAAAATTGTGAGATTTAAAATCAGAATTCTGAGAAAAAGTAAAAATTGCGAGATTTAAAATCAGAATTATAAGAAAAAGGTAAAAATTGTGAGATTTAAAAACAAAATTCTGAGAAAAAAGTAAAAATTGTGAGATTTAAAAACAAAATTCTGAGAAAAAGGTAAAAATGGTCAGATTTAAAATCAGAATTCTGAGAAAAAGTAAAAATTTCGAGATTTAAAATCAGAATTCTGAGAAAAAGCAAAAATTTCGAGATTTAAAATCAGAATTCTGAGAAAAAGTAAAAATTTCCAGATTTAAACTCAGAATTCCGAGAAAAAAGTAAAATTTTCGAGATTTAAAAATCAGAATTCCGAGAAAAAAGTAAAATTTTCGATATTTAAAATCAGAATACTCAAAAAAAGCCAAAATTGTGAGATTTAAACTCAGAATTCTCAAAAAAGTCAAAATTGTGAGATTTAAACTCAGAATTCTCAAAAAAGTCAAAATTGTGAGATTCAATCATGAGTTCATACTTGCAATTGAAAGATATAAACTTGCAATTGTAAAAAAAAAAAAAAAAAAAAAAAAAAAAATCACAATGACCAATTTTATATTTTTATTCCATGGCGGAAAGTTGGAAACAAGGTTCCATAAAGGGCGACACAATAAAAGTAGATGGTGATTTATAAAAAATAAAAAAAACGACACAAAATAAAATAACACTATAATAATAATAATAAAATAAGTGTTGGAGTAAATGAAGACAGAACTATCCCTTTAAATCTGTTGATATCTACTAAGCTGAATCTTACACACTCGTGAGACTCACCTCTTCTGAGCACTGGTCTCTCTCTCAGCTTCTTCATCAGCTCTGACTGAGATCGAACGGCTGAGTGCAAACGGGACACTTCACTGAGAACGGCCTGATATGACTGAGAGATGGCCATCGTCCTGAACACAACACACACAGACACATATACATCACATGCCATCATCCTTGTATCAGTTATGCCTTCAAGTTGCATGTGTGAATATCTGCAGTGGCAAGAGATTTACTGTGCAAACCTGTCAAAGATATAATATCAAACCTGAAAATAAACTAGTCAAAATCATGACACATCCATACTGGCAAACAGGTTTTACTCTACATAATATAAAATATTTGAGCAACAGGAGAAATGTCTTTTTACTATAAAAATTCCCCCAAAATATAGAAGTTTTAATATTTCCTGATATTTTTCATAACTGTGGGAACCTGTCTCTTGATTTACATTAGTGATAATATAATGTTTTCAATTATGCGACTTCTAAATGTACTTTCATTGGTCCATCTTACAGCTGTTACACTCATGCCCTCTAGTGGACGCTTGCACGCACACACACACACACACACACACACACACACACACACACACACACACACGAATATGAAAGAAAATCATAAATACCTGAAGTCTGTCATTTTTTCAAGGGACTGATCATCATGATCTACAAACTTTTCAGAGGAATTCTGTGACGAGAAGAACATCATGAATGACATGCACGGACTATATATATATATATATACTTATAATAAAAGTATATTTATATATACAAATGTGAAAGTATATTGAAAGTATATATATTATATAAAGTATATAGATACACTTTTAATAATATGATAATTTAATAATTCAACAATATTTAATACTTTAATAATGTAACAATATAATACAGTTTATAATTTTCAAAATATAATAATAGTTAATTAAAATTAATAATATTTATTAATGTAATAATATTATAATTGTTAATAATTAAAAAAATATATTTAATATTATAACAGTAATCATTTAATAACTCAACAAAATAACAATCTATATATAAGCTATATATTCAGTATATGACATGCCTCAACAATTATATTATTATATTACATGAGCTACTTTTTATACAAAATACTTATACACAGTACACAGACTTTATTTATTTATTTATTTAGCCCTAATAATAAGTCTATATAGACTGCTAGTTGGTCAGACTGGTTCTTAAAGCCCCACTGAAGGGCCTTGTAACACGCAGCTTTACTTTGTTGATGTAATTTCCACTGAAACAGGAAGCTAAGGCGGGACATATTGAATGGCTCCTCCCCCTTTTCAAATAGCCAATAGCGTTTGCTTTCCCTCACAGACTGACCGCACCATGGAAGTGAATCCGAGCGTTGATGATACACTGGATTCAACAGTAGAGGATTCATTTCATTCTTAACCAGCGTACAGTTGTAAAACGGAATAAAACTCGAGCGTTTGAGCAACCGAACACACACTTCAACACGTATTGCTCTGTGACGTGAAGTGGTTTTTAGAGGATAGGGGGCGGAGCTTCTGATTCTAGAGAGCATTTGATTGGACAGAAGATGTGATGAGAAGCGGTGACATCATAAAAATCCCTGATCCGTTTAACAGAAGTGAAAGACTACGTTTTGAATGTTTATATCTCCTAAATGCAAATTTTGTCATTGTTTTGGAAAACCCCAGCTTATTCATAACCTTAAAGGGGTCATCGGATGCCCATTTTCCACAAGTTGGTGTGATTCTTTAGGGTCGTCATGTAAAGTTTGTGACATACTTTGGTTAAAATTCCTCAATGGTTGTATAAAACAACAGCCTTTTAACCTCCTCAAAAACAGCTGACCCGTTTCAGTGAATGTCTCTTTAAATGATAATGAGGTGCATGTCTCTTTAAATGATAATGAGGTGCATGTCTCTTTAAATGACAATGAGGTGCATGTCTCTTTAAATGATAATGAACAACCCCCCCCCACCCCACTTTGTGGGGCATGTCACACAAGACACTTGTATACAACTGGATGAGGGCGGAAATATGCTAATACCGGACAGTCCGTCAGTGGTTGTGGGCGGAGCATGAGCATTATGACATCATAGTGCTCGGAAAATCCAAACGGCTTGTTTAGACTTTTTGAGGATATTTTTGAGTGAATGGATTTTTTTCATTGTATGGTGGTTGTGTCCACACACTGCAAAGACACATTTATATGTAAACACAATATAAAAATGAATTTTGCATCCGATGACCCCTTTAAGGCTAACTTATTCATACTAAAAGCTAAAAAGCGTTTGATGTCGGGGTTCGCTGAGGCTGAAACGCACCTGACCGGCCCTGCACAGCTCGTGAAGAGAGTTATTCTCCAACTGTACACGTTCCAGACGCTCCTGCAGAGACTGGATCTCACTGGTGCTCCGGTTCTGCCAGTGATCCGCTGTATCCGTCAGACTCCTCATCACTGCACACACACACACACACACACACACACACACACACACACACACACACACACACACACACACACACACACACACACACACACACACACACACACACACTACTCAATGCAAGAGTGATAATGAACAATCAATGATTCACAGCCTCAGTGTGTCATATTTACATTAAGTCAAAATATATTTGGAGAAGTATTGCCGTTTGAGACTATGTATTGTTAAATAAAAGATACCATTATTAATTTTGCTCATGCACTGAGAAAAGTGTGGAAACTATATTTTAGTATTATTATATTGTATAATATTTTACAAGTAACTTTTAATAATATGATCATTTAATATTTTAACAATATTGAATATTTTATTAGCAGCATTTAATATAATAATTATTATTATTACTTAATAAATTAAACAATATTTAATAATTTAATAATGTAATATTATTAAAAACATTTATAATTTTCATAATCAAAAAATATGTTATTTAATATAAATATATTTATTAATGTAATATTATAATAGTAAATAAAATAAAAAATATATATTATTATAGTTATTTAATAACTCAAGAAAATTACATTAATAAAAAATAATTAAATTTAATATAAAAAAGTAATGATTCAACAATCTAATGATATTTAATACTTTATTATTTAATAATATATCAATAAAAATATATATTTAATAATTGAATATATAGGTAATAATTGAATAACATAAAGGTAACCATTTAATAACTCAACAATATAATATTTAGTAATTGAATAAAATAATAATACTTAATTTAATATAATAATAATAATTGAATCATTCAACAATCTAATAATATTTAATATTTTAATAATGTTATAACATTTATAATAAATATATATATATAAAAAATAGTTATTAAATTAATGATATTTATTAGTTTAATAATATAATAATTGTTTAGTCATTTAAAATATAACATTATTTAATAATTGAATAATATAATAGTAATAATGTAATAACTCAACAAAATGACATTTAATCCAATAATAACACTTAATTTAATATACTTTTTATTATTTTAATAATATTATACTTTTTTAGTAACGTTTTAATGCTATTATAATGTAATCAAAAAGAAAATTGCTGTTCTTCAATAACAAGCGGAAGTTATTTTAATGCATTTACACCAAAAAATTACTCTAAAAAACTCTACCATGAACATAATGCTATTTAATAATGTAACAATATCATATTTTATCTTCAAATCTCCGTGCTTTACTTTAAAAATGTCAGATATATATTAGTGATTAATAAACTGAGGTCACCTCGGCTCGTCAGATATACAGTAAGGGATATTAGAGATGAATAACCTCGGCTCGTCAGATATACAGTAAGGGATATTAGTGATTAATAACCTCGGCTCGTCAGATATACAGTAAGGGATATTAGTGATTAATAACCTCGGCTCGTCAGATATACAGTAAGGGATATTAGTGATTAATAACCTCGGCTCGTCAGATATACAGTAAGGGATATTAGTGATTAATAACCTCGGCTCGTCAGATATACAGTAAGGGATATTAGTGATTAATAACCTCGACTCGTCAGATATACAGTAAGGGATATTAGAGATTAATAACCTCGGCTCGTCAGATATACAGTAAGGGATATTAGTGATTAATAACCTTGGCTCGTCAGATATACAGTAAGGGATATTAGTGATTAATAACCTCGACTCGTCAGATATACAGTAAGGGATATTAGTGATTAATAACCTCGGCTCGTCAGATATACAGTAAGGGATATTAGTGATTAATAACCTTGGCTCGTCAGATATACAGTAAGGGATATTAGAGATTAATAACCTTGGCTCGTCAGATATACAGTAAGGGATATTAGTGATTAATAACCTCGGCTCGTCAGATATACAGTAAGGGATATTAGTGATTAATAACCTCGGCTCGTCAGATATACAGTAAGGGATATTAGTGATTAATAACCTCGGCTCGTCAGATATACAGTAAGGGATATTAGTGATTAATAACCTTGGCTCGTCAGATATACAGTAAGGGATATTAGTGATTAATAACCTCGGCTCGTCAGATATACAGTAAGGGATATTAGTGATTAATAACCTCGGCTCGTCAGATATACAGTAAGGGATATTAGTGATTAATAACCTTGGCTCGTCAGATATACAGTAAGGGATATTAGAGATTAATAACCTTGGCTCGTCAGATATACAGTAAGGGATATTAGTGATTAATAACCTCGGCTCGTCAGATATACAGTAAGGGATATTAGTGATTAATAACCTTGGCTCGTCAGATATACAGTAAGGGATATTAGTGATTAATAACCTTGGCTCGTCAGATATACAGTAAGGGATATTAGAGATTAATAACCTTGGCTCGTCAGATATACAGTAAGGGATATTAGTGATTAATAACCTCGGCTCGTCAGATATACAGTAAGGGATATTAGTGATTAATAACCTCGGCTCGTCAGATATACAGTAAGGGATATTAGAGATTAATAACCTCGGCTCGTCAGATATACAGTAAGGGATATTAGTGATTAATAACCTCGGCTCGTCAGATATACAGTAAGGGATATTAGAGATGAATAACCTCGGCTCGTCAGATATACAGTAAGGGATATTAGAAATTAATAACCTCGGCTCGTCAGATATACAGTAAGGGATATTAGAGATTAATAACCTCGGCTCGTCAGATATACAGTAAGGGATATTAGAGATTAATAACCTTGGCTCGTCAGATATACAGTAAGGGATATTAGAGATGAATAACCTCGGCTCTTCAGATATACAGTAAGGGATATTAGAGATTAATAACCTTGTCTCGTCAGATATACAGTAAGGGATATTAGAGATTAATAACCTCGGCTCGTCAGATATACAGTAAGGGATATTAGTGATTAATAACCTCGGCTCGTCAGATATACAGTAAGGGATATTAGTGATTAATAACCTCGGCTCGTGAGATATACAGTAAGGGATATTAGTGATTAATAACCTCGGCTCGTCAGATATACAGTAAGGGATATTAGTGATTAATAACCTCGGCTCGTCAGATATACAGTAAGGGATATTAGAGATGAATAAGCTCGGCTCGTCAGATATACAGTAAGGGATATTAGAGATTAATAACCTTGGCTCGTCAGATATACAGTAAGGGATATTAGAGATGAATAACCTCGGCTCGTCAGATATACAGTAAGGGATATTAGAGATTAATAACCTTGTCTCGTCAGATATAGAGTAAGGGATATTAGTGATTAATAACCTCGGCTCGTCAGATATACAGTAAGGGATATTAGTGATTAATAACCTTGGCTCGTCAGATATACAGTAAGGGATATTAGTGATTAATAACCTCCGCTCGTCAGATATACAGTAAGGGATATTAGTGATTAATAACCTCGGCTTGTCAGATATACAGTAAGGGATATTAGTGATTAATAACCTCGACTCGTCAGATATACAGTAAGGGATATTAGAGATTAATAACCTCGGCTCGTCAGATATACAGTAAGGGATATTAGAGATTAATAACCTCGGCTCGTCAGATATACAGTAAGGGATATTAGTGATTAATAACCTCGGCTCGTCAGATATACAGTAAGGGATATTAGTGATTAATAACCTCGGCTTGTCAGATATACAGTAAGGGATATTAGTGATTAATAACCTCGACTCGTCAGATATACAGTAAGGGATATTAGTGATTAATAACCTCGGCTCGTCAGATATACAGTAAGGGATATTAGTGATTAATAACCTCGACTCGTCAGATATACAGTAAGGGATATTAGTGATTAATAACCTCGGCTCGTCAGATATACAGTAAGGGATATTAGTGATTAATAACCTCGGCTCGTCAGATATACAGTAAGGGATATTAGTGATTAATAACCTGGGCTCGTCAGATATACAGTAAGGGATATTAGAGATTAATAACCTTGGCTCGTCAGATATACAGTAAGGGATATTAGTGATTAATAACCTCGGCTCGTCAGATATACAGTAAGGGATATTAGAGATTAATAACCTTGGCTCGTCAGATATACAGTAAGGGATATTAGTGATTAATAACCTCGGCTCGTCAGATATACAGTAAGGGATATTAGAGATTAATAACCTTGGCTCGTCAGATAAACAGTAAGGGATATTAGAGATTAATAACCTTGGCTCGTCAGATAAACAGTAAGGGATATTAGAGATGAATAACCTCGGCTCGTCAGATATACAGTAAGGGATATTAGAGATTAATAACCTCGACTCGTCAGATATACAGTAAGGGATATTAGAGATTAATAACCTTGGCTCGTCAGATATACAGTAAGGGATATTAGTGATCAATAACCTCGGCGCGTCAGATATACAGTAAGGGATATTAGAGATTAATAACCTTGGCTCGTCAGATAAACAGTAAGGGATATTAGAGATGAATAACCTCGGCTCGTCAGATATACAGTAAGGGATATTAGAGATTAATAACCTCGACTCGTCAGATATACAGTAAGGGATATTAGAGATTAATAACCTTGGCTCGTCAGATATACAGTAAGGGATATTAGAGATGAATAACCTCGGCTCGTCAGATATACAGTAAGGGATATTAGAGATGAATAACCTCGGCTCGTCAGATATACAGTAAGGGATATTAGAGATGAATAACCTCGGCTCGTCAGATATACAGTAAGGGATATTAGAGATGAATAACCTCGGCTCGTCAGATATACAGTAAGGGATATTAGAGATGAATAACCTCGGCTCGTCAGATATACAGTAAGGGATATTAGAGATGAATAACCTCGGCTCGTCAGATATACAGTAAGGGATATTAGAGATGAATAACCTCGGCTCGTCAGATATACAGTAAGGGATATTAGAGATGAATAACCTCGGCTCGTCAGATATACAGTAAGGGATATTAGTGATTAATAACCTCGGCTCGTCAGATATACAGTAAGGGATATTAGTGATTAATAACCTCGGCTCGTCAGATATACAGTAAGGGATATTAGAGATGAATAACCTCGGCTCGTCAGATATACAGTAAGGGATATTAGAGATTAATAACCTCGGCTCGTCAGATATACAGTAAGGGATATTAGAGATTAATAACCTCGGCTCGTCAGATATACAGTAAGGGATATTAGAGATTAATAACCTTGGGTCGTCAGATATACAGTAAGGGATATTAGTGATTAATAACCTCGGCTCGTCAGATATACAGTAAGGGATTTTAGAGATTAATAACCTTGGCTCGTCAGATAAACAGTAAGGGATATTAGAGATGAATAACCCGGCTCGTCAGATATACAGTAAGGGATATTAGAGATTAATAACCTCGACTCGTCAGATATACAGTAAGGGATATTAGAGATTAATAACCTTGGCTCGTCAGATATACAGTAAGGGATATTAGTGATCAATAACCTCGGCTCGTCAGATATACAGTAAGGGATATTAGAGATTAATAACCTTGGCTCGTCAGATAAACAGTAAGGGATATTAGAGATGAATAACCTCGGCTCGTCAGATATACAGTAAGGGATATTAGAGATTAATAACCTCGACTCGTCAGATATACAGTAAGGGATATTAGAGATTAATAACCTTGGCTCGTCAGATATACAGTAAGGGATATTAGAGATGAATAACCTCGGCTCGTCAGATATACAGTAAGGGATATTAGAGATTAATAACCTCGACTCGTCAGATATACAGTAAGGGATATTAGAGATTAATAACCTTGGCTCGTCAGATATACAGTAAGGGATATTAGTGATCAATAACCTCGGCTCGTCAGATATACAGTAAGGGATATTAGTGATTAATAACCTCGGCTCGTCAGATATACAGTAAGGGATATTAGAGATTAATAACCTTGGCTCGTCAGATATACAGTAAGGGATATTAGTGATCAATAACCTCGGCTCGTCAGATATACAGTAAGGGATATTAGAGATTAATAACCTTGGCTCGTCAGATAAACAGTAAGGGATATTAGTGATTAATAACCTCGGCTCGTCAGATATACAGTAAGGGATATTAGAGATGAATAACCTCGGCTCGTCAGATATACAGTAAGGGATATTAGAAATTAATAACCTCGGCTCGTCAGATATACAGTAAGGGATATTAGAGATTAATAACCTCGGCTCGTCAGATATACAGTAAGGGATATTAGAGATTAATAACCTTGGCTCGTCAGATATACAGTAAGGGATATTAGAGATGAATAACCTCGGCTCTTCAGATATACAGTAAGGGAAATTAGAGATTAATAACCTTGTCTCGTCAGATATACAGTAAGGGATATTAGAGATTAATAACCTCGGCTCGTCAGATATACAGTAAGGGATATTAGTGATTAATAACCTCGGCTCGTCAGATATACAGTAAGGGATATTAGTGATTAATAACCTCGGCTCGTGAGATATACAGTAAGGGATATTAGTGATTAATAACCTCGGCTCGTCAGATATACAGTAAGGGATATTAGTGATTAATAACCTCGGCTCGTCAGATATACAGTAAGGGATATTAGAGATGAATAAGCTCGGCTCGTCAGATATACAGTAAGGGATATTAGAGATTAATAACCTTGGCTCGTCAGATATACAGTAAGGGATATTAGAGATGAATAACCTCGGCTCGTCAGATATAGAGTAAGGGATATTAGAGATTAATAACCTTGTCTCGTCAGATATAGAGTAAGGGATATTAGTGATTAATAACCTCGGCTTGTCAGATATACAGTAAGGGATATTAGTGATTAATAACCTTGGCTCGTCAGATATACAGTAAGGGATATTAGTGATTAATAACCTCCGCTCGTCAGATATACAGTAAGGGATATTAGTGATTAATAACCTCGGCTTGTCAGATATACAGTAAGGGATATTAGTGATTAATAACCTCGACTCGTCAGATATACAGTAAGGGATATTAGAGATTAATAACCTCGGCTCGTCAGATATACAGTAAGGGATATTAGAGATTAATAACCTCGGCTCGTCAGATATACAGTAAGGGATATTAGTGATTAATAACCTCGGCTCGTCAGATATACAGTAAGGGATATTAGTGATTAATAACCTCGGCTTGTCAGATATACAGTAAGGGATATTAGTGATTAATAACCTCGACTCGTCAGATATACAGTAAGGGATATTAGTGATTAATAACCTCGGCTCGTCAGATATACAGTAAGGGATATTAGTGATTAATAACCTCGACTCGTCAGATATACAGTAAGGGATATTAGTGATTAATAACCTCGGCTCGTCAGATTTACAGTAAGGGATATTAGTGATTAATAACCTCGGCTCGTCAGATATACAGTAAGGGATATTAGTGATTAATAACCTCGGCTCGTCAGATATACAGTAAGGGATATTAGAGATTAATAACCTTGGCTCGTCAGATATACAGTAAGGGATATTAGTGATTAATAACCTCGGCTCGTCAGATATACAGTAAGGGATATTAGAGATTAATAACCTTGGCTCGTCAGATATACAGTAAGGGATATTAGAGATTAATAACCTTGCCTCGTCAGATATACAGTAAGGGATATTAGTGATTAATAACCTCGGCTCGTCAGATATACAGTAAGGGATATTAGAGATTAATAACCTTGGCTCGTCAGATATACAGTAAGGGATATTAGAGATTAATAACCTTGGCTCGTCAGATATACAGTAAGGGATATTAGAGATTAATAACCTCGGCTCGTCAGACATACAGTAAGGGATATTAGTGATTAATAACCTCGACTCGTCAGATATACAGTAAGGGATATTAGAGATTAATAACCTCGGCTCGTCAGATATACAGTAAGGGATATTAGAGATTAATAACCTCGGCTCGTCAGACATACAGTAAGGGATATTAGAGATTAATAACCTCGGCTCGTCAGACATACAGTAAGGGATATTAGTGATTAATAACCTCGGCTCGTCAGATATACAGTAAGGGATATTAGAGATTAATAACCTCGGCTCGTCAGATATACAGTAAGGGATATTAGTGATTAATAACCTCGACTCGTCAGATATACAGTAAGGGATATTAGAGATTAATAACCTCGGCTCGTCAGATATACAGTAAGGGATATTAGAGATTAATAACCTCGGCTCGTCAGATATACAGTAAGGGATATTAGTGATTAATAACCTCGGCTCGTCAGATATACAGTAAGGGATATTAGTGATTAATAACCTCGGCTCGTCAGATATACAGTAAGGGATATTAGTGATTAATAACCTCGGCTTGTCAGATATACAGTAAGGGATATTAGTGATTAATAACCTCGACTCGTCAGATATACAGTAAGGGATATTAGTGATTAATAACCTCGGCTCGTCAGATATACAGTAAGGGATATTAGTGATTAATAACCTCGACTCGTCAGATATACAGTAAGGGATATTAGTGATTAATAACCTCGGCTCGTCAGATATACAGTAAGGGATATTAGTGATTAATAACCTCGGCTCGTCAGATATACAGTAAGGGATATTAGTGATTAATAACCTCGGCTCGTCAGATATACAGTAAGGGATATTAGAGATTAATAACCTTGGCTCGTCAGATATACAGTAAGGGATATTAGTGATTAATAACCTCGACTCGTCAGATATACAGTAAGGGATATTAGTGATTAATAACCTCGGCTCGTCAGATATACAGTAAGGGATATTAGTGATTAATAACCTCGGCTCGTCAGATATACAGTAAGGGATATTAGAGATTAATAACCTTGGCTCGTCAGATATACAGTAAGGGATATTAGTGATTAATAACCTCGGCTCGTCAGATATACAGTAAGGGATATTAGAGATTAATAACCTCGGCTCGTCAGATATACAGTAAGGGATATTAGAGATTAATAACCTCGGCTCGTCAGAAATACAGTAAGGGATATTAGAGATTAATAACCTCGGCTCGTCAGATATACAGTAAGGGATATTAGTGATTAATAACCTCGGCTCGTCAGATATACAGTAAGGGATATTAGAGATTAATAACCTCGGCTCGTCAGATATACAGTAAGGGATATTAGAGATTAATAACCTTGGCTCGTCAGATATACAGTAAGGGATATTAGAGATTAATAACCTTGGCTCGTCAGATATACAGTAAGGGATATTAGAGATTAATAACCTTGGCTCGTCAGATATACAGTAAGGGATATTAGAGATTAATAACCTTGGCTCGTCAGATATACAGTAAGGGATATTAGTGATTAATAACCTCGGCTCGTCAGATATACAGTAAGGGATATTAGAGATTAATAACCTTGGCTCGTCAGATATACAGTAAGGGATATTAGAGATTAATAACCTTGGCTCGTCAGATATACAGTAAGGGATATTAGTGATTAATAACCTCGGCTCGTCAGATATACAGTAAGGGATATTAGAGATTAATAACCTTGGCTCGTCAGATATACAGTAAGGGATATTAGTGATTAATAACCTCGGCTCGTCAGATATACAGTAAGGGATATTAGAGATTAATAACCTTGGCTCGTCAGATATACAGTAAGGGATATTAGTGATTAATAACCTCGGCTCGTCAGATATACAGTAAGGGATATTAGAGATTAATAACCTTGGCTCGTCAGATATACAGTAAGGGATATTAGAGATTAATAACCTTGGCTCGTCAGATATACAGTAAGGGATATTAGTGATTAATAACCTCGGCTCGTCAGATATACAGTAAGGGATATTAGAGATTAATAACCTTGGCTCGTCAGATATACAGTAAGGGATATTAGAGATTAATAACCTCGGCTCGTCAGATATACAGTAAGGGATATTAGAGATTAATAACCTCGGCTCGTCAGATATACAGTAAGGGATATTAGTGATTAATAACCTCGACTCGTCAGATATACAGTAAGGGATATTAGAGATTAATAACCTCGGCTCGTCAGATATACAGTAAGGGATATTAGAGATTAATAACCTCGGCTCGTCAGATATACAGTAAGGGATATTAGTGATTAATAACCTCGACTCGTCAGATATACAGTAAGGGATATTAGTGATTAATAACCTCGGCTCGTGCGATATACAGTAAGGGATATTAGTGATTAATAACCTCGGCTCGTCAGATATACAGTAAGGGATATTAGTGATTAATAACCTCGGCTCGTCAGATATACAGTAAGGGATATTAGAGATTAATAACCTTGGCTCGTCAGATATACAGTAAGGGATATTAGTGATTAATAACCTCGACTCGTCAGATATACAGTAAGGGATATTAGTGATTAATAACCTCGGCTCGTCAGATATACAGTAAGGGATATTAGTGATTAATAACCTCGGCTCGTCAGATATACAGTAAGGGATATTAGAGATTAATAACCTTGGCTCGTCAGATATACAGTAAGGGATATTAGTGATTAATAACCTCGGCTCGTCAGATATACAGTAAGGGATATTAGAGATTAATAACCTCGGCTCGTCAGATATACAGTAAGGGATATTAGAGATTAATAACCTCGGCTCGTCAGAAATACAGTAAGGGATATTAGAGATTAATAACCTCGGCTCGTCAGATATACAGTAAGGGATATTAGTGATTAATAACCTCGGCTCGTCAGATATACAGTAAGGGATATTAGAGATTAATAACCTCGGCTCGTCAGATATACAGTAAGGGATATTAGAGATTAATAACCTTGGCTCGTCAGATATACAGTAAGGGATATTAGAGATTAATAACCTTGGCTCGTCAGATATACAGTAAGGGATATTAGAGATTAATAACCTTGGCTCGTCAGATATACAGTAAGGGATATTAGTGATTAATAACCTCGGCTCGTCAGATATACAGTAAGGGATATTAGAGATTAATAACCTTGGCTCGTCA
>NW_027508741.1:1965000-1987500 GCF_051911475.1 Siphateles boraxobius | reverse complement strand
GCGACAGTTTGGAATAAAACAAAGTAGATGAAAATTAAAACGCATTACATTAAATATGTTTATTATCCGAGGAGAATCAAAGCGTTTCTGAATGAAGATCTTCATCTGTCAAACTGACGTGTTTACATGAATCTGCTGCTGTTTCCTGTCAGATATATCACATATTCTCTCTCACTGAAATATGAGCAGAACTCACCAGACAGCGGTCAGTTCGGGCAGCAGATATGAACCATGATAAACAATAAAAACACGAGATTTAAGAACAAGCAAACACACAAACACACGCAGGAAAATAAACCAGCAACAGCACAAACACACTCCAGGAAGTGGTTCTCTCTGCTGACTCGACTTCCGGCGGAAGCGCGCGCTTAAAGCCTGTCAGTGCTTCTGCCCCCGTGCCACTCTAATTTGTTCATAAATCCGAGAAGTTTGATTTATTTCGATGATAAAGAAGTTCATAATTATGTACGTGTTTTTGTGGCGGTTTTCAGTGCGCAGTTGTGCTGCAGTTACAGTAACGCGACGCGAGGGGGCGACAGAGACACACAGTAAATAGAAATAGATTTAGAAAATAATGGATACACTAATGGGTTCAAAACTATAAAACAGTGGCAGTAACAGGGGCTTTAGGTTAATAGTGACATCAGACTACACGCAAACACACTGCAAGCAAAGCAAACTAGGAGCCTAGTTGATATAGTGGAAAATATATATTCTAGTTTTCTGCAATGTTGACTTTCATCCACGAGGTGGCGCTGCTGCTCACAGATCAAACCTTCACAGGCTCAAGAACAGATTTATTCCGACATAGTTTTTGAGTAAAGTACATTATGAAGCAAACTACGGTAATGCGAAATACAATTAAGTTTAAGTTTATCAGCCATGTGCACTGCACGTGGTCATCCGATCTGATTTAGTTCTATAACATCACTCTAATTACTTTAAAGATAGCAAATAACACATGTTTTACAAATTTAACCTGAAAAGGAGTCAATTTGAAATAAATAAACAAATTGAATAAGTAAAATAAATAATATAAAAATAAAAAACCCGTCAAGGATGATAGCTATAGCCGTAATGAAAAAAAAATCGCTCTAAATATAAAATAATATCAGAATCCACACCACAACTATAATGATAACGGCACTGAGAAACAATCTCACTGGGAACCACTTTCAGAAAGATTTTTTTTCAGCTGTTAAATTATCAAAACAATGACAGCCAATCAGAGAGCGCGAGCATTTAAAGAGATAGTTCACCCTAAAATGGGAATCACGTCATAATTTACTCACCTTGAGTAATGTTCTAATGTCGCCCGCCCTTCTTTTGTTTCTTTTTTAATCTGGATTCCTCACATCAACGGCCAAGGGCAGGATTTTCTTTAATACATTCAATTTTAGTTTGTTTTTCACTAAACCCCATCATATACCCCCAGAACACGTGGAATATAATGTGTCTCACATGGGATCATTCTGTGATACTTTTGCATCTTTTAAAAAAATAGCTTGATGCTGGTTGCTATTCACTGCCATTTCACTGCTATTTTTAAAATTTCCCTTTGTGATCCGAAAAAGAAAGAAAGGCATATGACACCACAGTGAGTAAGTGATGACATACTTTTTTATTCTACTACTGTCCCTTTAAATCTGCAGGCACATGGCTGGAGTGAACACAGAATAAACAGAATGTTATCGTCCGCTGGTGTCGATGCTAATATAGTCATTGTTATTGTCCTCCTTATAGTTATCGTTATAGTCATCGATATAGTTATCATTAAAGTAATTGTTATAGTTATTGTTAAAGTCATGGTTATAGTTATCGTTATAGTCACCGATATAGTTATCATTAATGTAATTTTTATAGTTATCGCTATAGTCATCATTATAGTCATCGTTATAGTTATCATTATTGTTATCGTTATAGTTATCATTAAAGTCATCATTATAGTTATTGTTATAGTCATGTTTAGTCATCGATATAGTCCTTGTTATACAGCCCCAAATCAGAAAAAATTGGGACATTTTGTAAAATGCATTAAAATCAAGAATCTGTGATTTGTGAATTTTATTTAAACTTTTTTTAACTGACAAAAGTACAAAGAAAAGTTTTCCAATGTTTTCACTGACCAACATAATTGTATTTGTTAATATGAACAAATTTAGATTTTGATGGCTGCAACACACCCCAAAAAAGTTGGGACAGAGACCAAATAAAAGTGAAAAGATTATCCAAATTAGAATATCCAACTCTTTTGAAACGGTCCACGATGAGCAGGTGAACTGGTAATAGTTGAGGGTCTCGTGTTTGGGTGTAAAAGTGCTTCTCAGTCTGTTTAAGCAAAGATGGGTCATGGCTCATCACTTTGTGCCAAATATCTTGAGAATTGTCAAACAATTTAAAAAATCACATTTCTCAATGCAAGATTGCAAAGAATGTATGTCTTTCATCATCTTCCATACATAATATTGTCACAAGATTCAGGAAATCCAGAGAAATCTCAGTCTGTGTTGGGTAAGGCTGTAGACCTCGGTTGAATGTGCGTGACCTTTGACCCCTCAGATGGCATTGCACTAGATGCCATCATGCTAATCCGTTAAATACAGACACACGTGCTCAGGAGTAATTTGGAAAACCGTTTTCACTGAACACAGTCTGACTCTGCATTCAGAAATGCCACTTGAATCTCTGTTACGCCGGAGAAAGCTTTACATCAGCTCTATGTGGAGATGCCGGCGAGTTCTCTGGGCCTGAGCTCATCTCAGACGGTCTAGAGGACAGTGGGAATGGGTGCTGTGGTCAGATCAGTCCATGTTTCAGCTTGTTTTGGGGAGAAAATGGACATCGAGTTCTCAGTCCCAAAGACGAAAGGGACTAACCAGTCTTTCACCAGCGACAGGTTCAGAAGCAAACATCTGTGCTGGTATTGATGTGCATCAGTGCAAATGGTACGGGTCACTTGCATTATTGTGAAGGTAACATTGACATGATGCATATATTTGGATTGTACAGGGACATAAACTGCCATCAAGATCACATCTTTCCTGGGTAGCAAGACAAAGCCAGGCCTCATTCTGCACATGCTAAAACTGAGTGGTTTCTAGACACTCTGCACCACAGAAGGGATGTGCCTGATGTACTGCAGTCCAGATATGATCTTATGGAACATGTATGACCCATCATGAAAAGGAGAATCAGGCACCGATGACCACAGACTGTTGAGCGGCTATCTCGTATCAGACAAGATTGGCCAAATATTCCACTAGCAAAACTCCCAACAATTAGTATCCTCAACTCCCAAATGAATAAAAAGTGTAATTAAAAGGAAAGGTGAAGTGACACAGTGGTAAACATGTCTCTGTCCCAACTTTTTTGGGGTGTGTTGCAGCCATCAAAATCAAAATTTGTTCATAATTACAAAATACAATTATGTTGGTCAGTGAAAACATTGGAAAACTTTCCTTTGTACTTTTGTCAGTTAAAAAAAGTTTAAATAAAATTAACAAATCACAGATTCTTGATTTTAATGCATTTTACAAAATGTCCCAACTTCTGTCTGATTTGGGGTTGTTGTTATCATTATAGTCATCATTATAGTCATCGTTATAGTTATCATTATAGTCATCGTTATAGTCATCGTTATAGTCATCGTTATAGTCATCGTTATAGTTATCATTATAGTCATCATTATAGTCATCATTATAGTCATCATTATAGTCATCATTATAGTCATCGTCATAGTTATCGCTATAGTCATCATTATAGTCATCATTACAGTCATCATTATAGTCATCGTCATAGTTATCGCTATAGTCATCATTATAGTCATCATTATAGTCATCATTATAGTCATCGTCATAGTTATCGCTATAGTCATCATTATAGTCATCATTACAGTCATCATTATAGTCATCGTCATAGTTATCGCTATAGTCATCATTATAGTCATCGTTATAGTTATCGCTATAGTCATCATTATAGTCATCATTACAGTCATCATTATAGTCATCGTCATAGTTATCGCTATAGTCATCATTATAGTCATCATTATAGTCATCGTCATATTTATCGTTATAGTTATCGTTATAGTCATCATTATAGTCATCGTCATAGTTATCGTTATAGTCATCATTATAGTCATCCTCATAGTTATCGCTATAGTCATCATTATAGTCATCATTATAGTCATCGTCATAGTTATCGTTATAGTTATCATTATAGTCATCATTATAGTCATCGTCATAGTTATCGCTATAGTCATCATTATAGTCATCCTCATAGTTATCGCTATAGTCATCATTATAGTCATCATTACAGTCATCATTATAGTCATCGTCATAGTTATCGCTATAGTCATCATTATAGTCATCGTTATAGTTATCGCTATAGTCATCATTATAGTCATCATTACAGTCATCATTATAGTCATCGTCATAGTTATCGCTATAGTCATCATTATAGTCATCATTATAGTCATCGTCATATTTATCGTTATAGTTATCGTTATAGTCATCATTATAGTCATCGTCATAGTTATCGTTATAGTCATCATTATAGTCATCCTCATAGTTATCGCTATAGTCATCATTATAGTCATCATTATAGTCATCCTCATAGTTATCGCTATAGTCATCATTATAGTTATCATTATAGTCATCGTTATAGTTATCGCTATAGTCATCATTATAGTCATCATTACAGTCATCATTATAGTCATCGTCATAGTTATCGCTATAGTCATCATTATAGTCATCATTATAGTCATCGTCATATTTATCGTTATAGTTATCGTTATAGTCATCATTATAGTCATCGTCATAGTTATCGTTATAGTCATCATTATAGTCATCCTCATAGTTATCGCTATAGTCATCATTATAGTCATCATTATAGTCATCGTCATAGTTATCGTTATAGTTATCATTATAGTCATCATTATAGTCATCGTCATAGTTATCGCTATAGTCATCATTATAGTCATCCTCATAGTTATCGCTATAGTTATCATTATAGTCATCCTCATAGTTATCGCTATAGTTATCATTATAGTCATCATTATAGTCATCCTCATAGTTATCGCTATAGTTATCATTATAGTCATCATTATAGTCATCCTCATAGTTATCGCTATAGTCATCATTATAGTCATCATTATAGTCATCGTCATAGTTATCGTTATAGTTATCATTATAGTCATCATTATAGTCATCGTCATAGTTATCGCTATAGTCATCATTATAGTCATCATTATAGTCATCGTCATAGTTATCGTTATAGTTATCATTATAGTCATCATTATAGTCATCCTCATAGTTATCGCTATAGTCATCATTATAGTCATCCTCATAGTTATCGCTATAGTCATCATTATAGTCATCATTATAGTCATCGTCATAGTTATCGTTATAGTTATCGTTATAGTCATCATTATAGTCATCGTCATAGTTATCGTTATAGTTATCATTATAGTCATCCTCATAGTTATCGCTATAGTCATCATTATAGTCATCATTATAGTCATCGTCATAGTTATCGTTATAGTTATCATTATAGTCATCATTATAGTCATCGTCATAGTTATCGCTATAGTCATCATTATAGTCATCGTCATAGTTATCGCTATAGTCATCATTATAGTCATCCTCATAGTTATCGCTATAGTCATCATTATAGTCATCATTATAGTCATCGTCATAGTTATCGTTATAGTTATCATTATAGTCATCATTATAGTCATCGTCATAGTTATCGCTATAGTCATCATTATAGTCATCCTCATAGTTATCGCTATAGTCATCATTATAGTCATCCTCATAGTTATCGCTATAGTCATCATTATAGTCATCATTATAGTCATCGTCATAGTTATCGTTATAGTTATCATTATAGTTATCATTATAGTCATCGTCATAGTTATCGCTATAGTCATCATTATAGTCATCCTCATAGTTATCGCTATAGTCATCATTATAGTCATCGTTATAGTTATCATTATTGTTATCGTTATAGATATCGTTATAGTTATCATTATAGTCATCGTCATAGTTATCGCTATAGTCATCATTATAGTCATCCTCATAGTTATCGCTATAGTCATCATTATAGTCATCGTTATAGTTATCATTATTGTTATCGTTATAGATATCGTTAAAGTCATCATTATAGTTATCGTTATAGTCATGTTTAGTCGTCGATATAGTCCTTGTTATAGTTATCATTATAGTTATCATTATAGTCATCGTCATAGTTATCGCTATAGTCATCATTATAGTCATCCTCATAGTTATCGCTATAGTCATCATTATAGTCATCGTTATAGTTATCATTATTGTTATCGTTATAGATATCGTTATAGTTATCATTATAGTCATCGTCATAGTTATCGCTATAGTTATCATTAAAGTCATCGTTATAGTTATCATTATTGTTATCATTATAGTCATCGTCATAGTTATCGCTATAGTCATCATTATAGTCATCCTCATAGTTATCGCTATAGTCATCATTATAGTCATCGTTATAGTTATCATTATTGTTATCATTATAGATATCGTTAAAGTCATCATTATAGTTATCGTTATAGTCATGTTTAGTCGTCGATATAGTCCTTGTTATAGTTATCATTATAGTTATCATTATAGTCATCGTCATAGTTATCGCTATAGTCATCATTATAGTCATCCTCATAGTTATCGCTATAGTCATCATTATAGTCATCGTTATAGTTATCATTATTGTTATCATTATAGATATCGTTAAAGTCATCATTATAGTTATCATTATAGTCATGTTTAGTCGTCGATATAGTCCTTGTTATAGTTATCATTATAGTTATCATAATAGTCATCGTTATAGTTATCGTTAAAGTCATCGTTATAATCATCGTAATAGTTATCGTAATAGTCATTGTTATACTCATTGTTATAATTATCATTATAGTTCTGTCACGACCACTATCATCAAATACGATTGACAATTAGCACACAGTTTGGATTCGCGGTATGGTTCTGTTCTGGGCAAGAACTCCCTGCAGCCTAGCATGGATAAGAGCAGCGATAACCCCCACAGAAGAGAACCAACAGATATCATTAATTCAAGATTTTAAAGTACAAAATATTCTGAATCAAAGGGAATCAGAATGCCAAATCCTGACGGGAGACAGGAGGAGCTGGGGAGGGAGGAGGGTAATCAGCTCCTGAGAAACGCGACAGCTGCTGATAATACTGAAGGAGCTTTTATGTATACAGTGATGGTCGTCATATTCCTATAGGTAGACGTGTATCAGCTGAGAGTCACTGATGAGAGCTTGACTAACGTGAACTGCCAGAACTGATGCTACACTTGATTTATCGTTATAGTCATCGTTATAGTTGTAGTTATCTTTATAGTAATCGTTATAGTCATTGTTATAGTTATCATTACAGTCATCATTATAGTCATCGTTATAGTTATCGTTAGTCATCGTTATAGTTTTCGTTATAGTCATCGATATAGTCCTTGTTATTGTTATCGTTAGTCGTCGTTTATAGTTTTCAATATAGTTATCTTTATAGTCTTTGTTATAGTTATCATTATAGTCATCGTTATAGTTATCAATATAGTCCTTGTTATAGTTATCGTTATAGTTTTCATTATAGTCATCGTTATAGTTATTGTTATAGTCATCGTTATAGTTTTCGTTATAGTCATCGCTATAGTCCTCGTTATTGTTATCGTTTGTCATTGTTATAGTTATCAATGTAGTTATTGTTATAATCCTCCTTATAGTTATCATTATAGTTATCAATATAGTTCTTGTTATAGTTATCTTTAGTCATCGTTATAGTTCTCATCATAGTTATCATTATAATTAGTCATTGTTATAGTTATTATTATAGTTATCGTTATAGTCAGCAATATAGTTATCGTTATAGTTATCGTTATAGTCAGTGATATAGTTAACATTAAAGTCAACGTTATAGTCATCGTTATAGTCCTCATTATAGTTATAATTATAGTCACGTTATAGTTATCGTTATAGTCATCGTTATAGTTATAATTATAGTCATCGTTATAGTCATCGTTATAGTTATAATTATAGTTATATTTATAGTCATCGTTATAGTTATCATTATAGTTATCGTTATAGTCATCTTTATAGTTATCTTTATAGTTATCATTATAGTCATCGTTATAGTTATCTTTATAGTTATCGTTATAGTCATCGTTATAGTTATCTTTATAGTTATCGTTATAGTCATCTTTATAGTTATCTTTATAGTTATCGTTATAGTCATCATTATAGTTATAGTCATCGTTATAGTTATAGTCATCGTTATAGTTATCTTTATAGTTATCGTTATAGTCATCCTTATAGTTATAATCATCGTTATATTTATCATTATAGTTATCGTTATAGTCATTGTTATAGTTATCATTATAGTTATAGTCATCGTTATAGTTATCTTTATAGTTATCATTATGGTCATCGTTATGGTCATCGTTATAGTTATCGTTATAGTCATCGTTATAGTTATCAATATAGTTATCGTTATAGTTATCATTATAGTTATCATTATAGTTATCGTTATAGTCATTGTTATAGTTATCATTATAGTCATCGTTATAGTTATCATTATAGTCATCGTTATAGTTATCATTATAGTTATCGTTATAGTTATCATTATAGTTATCATTATAGTTATCGTTATAGTCATTGTTATAGTTATCATTATAGTCATCGTTATAGTTATCATTATAGTCATCGTTATAGTTATAATTATAGTTATCATTACAGTTATCGTTATAGTTATCATTATAGTTATCGTTATCGTTATAGTTATCATTATAGTTATCGTTATAGTCATCGTTATGGTTATCATTATAGTTATCATTACAGTTATCGTTATAGTTATCATTATAGTTATCATTATAGTTATCGTTATAGTCATCGTTATAGTTATCATTATAGTTATCGTTATAGTCATCATTATAGTTATAGTCATTGTTATAGTTATCTTTATAGTTATCGTTATAGTCATCGTTATAGTTATCATTATAGTTATCGTTATAGTCATCATTATAGTTATAGTCATTGTTATAGTTATCTTTATAGTTATCGTTATAGTCATCATTATAGTTATAGTCATCGTTATAGTTATCTTTATAGTTATCATTATGGTCATCGTTATGGTCATCGTTATAGTTATCGTTATAGTCATCGTTATAGTTATCGTTATAGTCATCGTTATAGTTATCATTATAGTTATCGTTATAGTCATCATTATAGTTATAGTCATTGTTATAGTTATCTTTATAGTTATCGTTATAGTCATCGTTATAGTTATCATTATAGTTATCGTTATAGTCATCATTATAGTTATAGTCATTGTTATAGTTATCTTTATAGTTATCGTTATAGTCATCATTATAGTTAGTCATCGTTATAGTTATCTTTATAGTTATCATTATGGTCATCGTTATGGTCATCGTTATAGTTATCGTTATAGTCATCGTTATAGTTATCAATATAGTTATCGTTATAGTTATCATTATAGTTATCATTATAGTTATCGTTATAGTCATTGTTATAGTTATCATTATAGTCATCGTTATAGTTATCATTATAGTCATCGTTATAGTTATCATTATAGTTATCGTTATAGTTATCATTATAGTTATCATTATAGTTATCGTTATAGTCATCGTTATAGTTATCATTATAGTCATCGTTATAGTTATCATTATAGTCATCGTTATAGTTATAATTATAGTTATCATTACAGTTATCGTTATAGTTATCATTATAGTTATCGTTATCGTTATAGTTATCATTATAGTTATCGTTATAGTCATCGTTATAGTTATCATTATAGTTATCATTACAGTTATCGTTATAGTTATCATTATAGTTATCGTTATAGTTATCGTTATAGTCATCGTTATAGTTATCATTATAGTTATCGTTATAGTCATCATTATAGTTATAGTCATTGTTATAGTTATCTTTATAGTTATCGTTATAGTCATCGTTATAGTTATCATTATAGTTATCGTTATAGTCATCATTATAGTTATAGTCATTGTTATAGTTATCTTTATAGTTATCGTTATAGTCATCATTATAGTTATAGTCATCGTTATAGTTATCATTATAGTTATCGTTATAGTCATCGTTATAGTTATCGTTATAGTCATCGTTATAGTTATCATTATAGTTATCGTTATAGTCATCATTATAGTTATAGTCATTGTTATAGTTATCTTTAGTCATCGTTATAGTTATCGTTAGTTATCATTATAGTCATCACTATAGTGAACGTTATATTTATCGCTTAAGTTGTTAAAGTTATAGTCCTTGTTATAGTGATCATTATGGTCATCTTTATAGTTATCATAAAGTTATTGTTATAGTTATCGTTATAGATATCATAGTTATCATTAAAATCATCGTTCTTGGTGTGAGATGGGCCTTTATACTTTAGATATGAACTTCTTGATTCTGTAATCCTATTTCACAAATAAAGATGAAATCAAGCACTTGGTGAATCTGTGCTCTGGGAATCATATTTTCTTCCAGGTAGTGCTCATTTTAAATGCAGTGCACAGTGACTTTGACATGAATTGGAAAACTGGATTTAGTTTGAAAAGATTGATTAAAGTTAATGCAGATATAAATGTTGTATATATGCACTGTGAAACAGACACAGTTTCCCAGAAAAACATGTTTTATTAGACATCCAAAACCCAAATGCAGCGCCAGCACTGCACGATAAACACATCAAAACCCACAAAAACACAACTCAACATATTAACAGTGTTCACAAAGTTTTTTAAATACAGTAAAAAAATAAGTTGTAGTAAAATCATACAATCATACAAAGAACCATTTTTTCTTTTCAAATCCTTTTTCATGGATATTTAGTAGTCTGAAACATTGGTCCTTAAGTGCATTTTAAAGTTAAGACTCAGTAGTTCTCACGGGTTTCGTTTCAAAAGTAGTGTTGCCTACTTAGTTTGAAACGTGCGCTTGAAGCTTTAGATCTTGAGCAATGCAGATCATGTACTGTCAGGTCTCTTCAACAGTTACTGTTACGGGAACTGAAAACCCCAAATCTGCCTCAACTTGTTTGCTTACGGTTACATTGTTGTTGTTTGATTTAGCAGAAGCTTTTATCTAAAGACAGTTACAAGTGAGGAAGAAGTTGAGTTATCAGACCAGTCCCTCTGGTTTCATCGGTTGTTTGTTGAGATGAAACATCAGTGATAACACACTCAGATGAAGGTCCAGACCTCGAGGTCCTGAACGGTGAAGTCGTGTTGAAGACTGAGTGGCCGGTTGCAGAAAGTGTTGCAGGAATAACTGGATCCACGATACAGGTCAGCGTCCAGCCACAAACCAAACGGACCCCTTCAAGAAACAACAACAACAAACAGATTTTCTTTAGAGTCTGTCTTTCAAAACTCATATGTGACCCTGGATCACAAAACCAGTCACAAGTGTCCATTTTTTGAAATTGAGATGTATACATAATCTGAATAAGCTTTCCATTGATGTATTTGTTAGGTTTCCATTGATGTATATTTGGTCAAGATATTTGCAACTATTTGAAAATCTGGAATCTGAGGGTGCAAAAAAATCGAAACATTGAGAAAATCACCCTTAAAGTTGTCCATTTATGTTCTCGATTTTGCTGCATCAACACACAAAAAGATTTTTTTTAATATATTTACGGTAGGAAATTTACTAAACATCCTTATGGAACATGATCTTTACTTAATATCCTAATGATTTTTGGCATAAAAGAAAAATCGATAATTTTGACCCATATAATGTATTATTTGCTATTGCCACAAATATACCCGTGCGACTCGTGACTGGTTTTGTGACATTCATGCATTTGGTAGACACTTTTATCTGGTGCATTAATGCCTGCTTTTATTATTGATAAATCGATCTAATACAGTTATTTGATATCAATTTCAATCACATTTTGCCATCTGAATAAGGGAAATTTAAGCGCTTAAAGAAATGCAATCGCATGCGCAATATTGCGTCTCCTTGTTTCAGTGTGGAAGAATATTAAAAAAGATATGACTTTGTGGGTTTAATTAAAAAGCATTCCAAGCCTGTTTTTGTGTTTCATCATCACCATCTATTTTAGAAAGCAGAAGCTTCATGATCTAATGTTGTGTTGAACAGAAGAGTAAATTGCACAATAGATATTTATCTCACTTCCACATTCAGAAAGCAGAAGCTTCAAATACCGTAGTAACATAAAACAATTTCCCCTTTATTCCACATCAATGGCAGTGATTACAGTACAGGACTGATGCATAATTCATCTAAACACACCAATCAGCGGATGAGACGAAGTAGAATAATTATTACAATGCAAAACTTGCCAATGGTCAGACGTATATCCGACTTGATTTTGTTCATGGGGAATTGATTGGATCATTAGATAATTTGACAAGAAAAAACTATTTCAGTATTTCTACTTTGTTGTACGGAAGCTTGTTTCCGCCACAGAATAATTTACAACTCTGACTTTAACTCGCAATTGCGACTTTTATTACATTAATGAATGCGTGATAATGCCTTACCCTCCTCCTCCCATCTGAAGCGAGTCCAGGAATCCTCTCACAAAGTAGGAGTTTTCTCCACTCCAGCGGAAAATCTGCAAATGAACCAAACAGCAGGTCAAACTACAGGTCAAACTACAGGTCAAACTACAGGTCAAACAACAGGTCAAACTACGAGTCAAACAACAGGTCAAACTACAGGTCAAACTACGAGTCAAACAACAGGTCAAATTACAGGTCAAACTACGAGTCAAACAACAGGTCAAACGTCAAATAACAGGTTAAACAACAGGTCAAAATACAGGTCAAACTACGAGTCAAACAACAGGTCAAACTACGAGTCAAACAACAGGTCAAATTACAGGTCAAACTACGAGTCAAACAACAGGTCAAACTACAGGTCAAACTACGAGTCAAACAACAGGTCAAACGTCAAATAACAGGTTAAACAACAGGTCAAAATACAGGTCAAACGTCAAACAACAGGTCAAAATACAGGTCAAACGTCAAATAACAGGTTAAACAACAGGTCAAAATACAGGTCAAACTAGAGGTCAAACGTCAAACTACAGGTCAAACGTCAAACTACAGGTCAAACTACAGGTCAAACAACAGGTCAAAATACGGGTCAAACGTCAAACGACAGGTCAAATTACAGGTCAAAAGCCAAACAACAGGTCAAAATACAGGTCAAACTAGAGGTCAAACGTCAAACTACAGGTCAAACTAGAGGTCAAAAGTCAAACTACAGGTCAAACGTCAAACTACAGGTCAAACGTCAAATAACAGGTCAAAATACAGGTCAAACGTCAAACAACAGGTCAAAATACAGGTCAAACTAGAGGTCAAACGTCAAACTACAGGTCAAACGTCAAACTACAGGTCAAACGTCAAACTACAGGTCAAACGTCAAACGTCAAACAACAGGTTAAACTACAGGTCAAACGTCAAACAACAGGTTAAACTTCAGGTCAAACGTCAAACTACAGGTCAAACTACAGTGCATGTGTTCTGATGTGAGATATTAAGATCAGAGCGACCCGTACCTGAAACTCAGGACTGAAGCTGTAGAGGAACGTCTCTCCTGTCCCGTAGCAGAAGCTGCTCACTCGGAAAGGGTCTGAGGAAAACGCCCCGAACACCTGAGGATTGCAGGAACAGGTTGTTTTAGCGCAAAATTTCACCATTTTAATGCTATACATGCAAGTCAAGTCAGTTTTTTTAATTTCTACAGTTATTTGTACAATACAGATGGATTCAAAGCTGCTGATAAACAGGAAAATAACAAGCAAACTGAATCCGATTCTACTGTAAAGCTGATAATCAGATCAATTCAGTTCAGTGTTGATTCACTTCGGTTCAATAACTGAGTAAAGTTCATCAAACTTCATCATATCAAACAAGCTCAATTCATCTATATAGCAGCAACACCAAGGTCAAGGGTTCAATTCCAAGTGAATGCATGAACTGATTCATTTTATACTTTAAATTCAATGCAAGTCACTTTAGATAAAAGTGTCTGCCAAATGCATCAATACAAGGATGAAATTTCAGATATGTTTTATGCAAATGGACTTGGAGGTCATAATATATGGGGCACAAACTAACGTTGTGACACACAGTTTAAAACTTTCCAGACATGTCATTATGATGAAACTTATTGTATTTACAAGTTGCCATATCAACCCTATATTAAGAATTTATTTTTTAAATCTTTGGAAGATATCACTTAAAATGTATCATTCAAAAGTATCAATCATTGCAAAAGAAAATCTCTTACTGAAGTTAAAACCTAGACGTGTGAAATTAATGTGAGAATAAATAAATAAATACTCTGATTTACACAAACTGAGAAAGTCTAAAAGTGTTATTTTGTGCTCCGCTCTCCCCTAACTTCTTAGTTACTGAAGTGTAATAGGTTTAGTGATCTCGTAACACACTGAGGGTTTGACTGATGCCGGATATAACATGAATGACACACACGTGCACCTGTACACACACCTGCTTGTCTGAATCCTTGATGACCATCAGAACTGGTCTGTCTATTTCTGCCATCTGCCGGTACAGTGTTCTCAGACTGGTGCCGTGCTCCGCCGTACTGTACGCCAGTTTCCACTGGTAGCCCTGAGTCCGTGCGGGAATCTGATTCATCAGCTGTGGAGATTATCATTTACATCAATGCATGCGTCATCTAAAGCATTCTAAAGTATGAAATCTATTTCGTCAGCAAGTGCATATCTTGATCAGAAACGTGCATAAACTACAAATCCATTCACATATTTACTGACAAAATGCTTGAGGCTTACTGATATAAATATGTGACCCTGGATCACAAAACCAGTCACGAGTCGCACGGGTGTATTTGTGGCAATAGCAAACAATACATTGCATGGGTCAAAATTATCGATTTTTCTTTTATGCCAAAAATCATTAGGATATTAAGTAAAGATTATGTTCCATGAAGATATTTTGTAAATTTCCTACTGTAAATATATAAAATAAAATCAAAATCGCGAACATAAATGCACAACTTTAAAGGCGATTTTCTCAGATTCCAGATTTTCAAATATTGCCCTATCCTAACAAACCATACATCAACGGAAATCGTATTCTTTCAGCTTTCAGATGATGTATAAATCTCAAAAAAATTGACCCACACTCAAAATAAATGATATGTTGGCTTTAATGAACTTTTTTATGTAAACAGGTTCCACATAACTGGGTTACGTTAAACATTCATGTAACTTCAACATCATGGAAAATGTAAACTTAACTCAGAAATTGGTTTCTATAAGAGTTCAGGTCAAATGATTGTGATATAATGATTATGTTAAAACACAACCAACACCATCAGATCACCTTTTCGATCATCTGGCTGTTATAACTCACGTACAGCAGCCAAACAAAATCTAACGTTAATGATGTGAGGGTCTAGAGCCCAACTAAAACAAACACTGATCGTCATAATGGTGACTTTAAATTCCGGTTTTCTCCTTCAGTGATTTTGCTTGTTAACATCAGGTGTCTTCAATAATGCTCAATCATCATTCGATTATTCACTAAATTATCTCATTAACTTTAACACTGCTTCAACGTAACCCAGTTATGTGCAACCTGTTGACATTAAAAAGTTAATTAAAGCCAACATATCAGAACCTGTTGACATAAAAAAGTTAATTAAAGCCAACATATCATTTATTTGAGTGGGTTGAAGTTACATGAACAAATTATGTTTGTTTAACGTAACCCAGTTATGTGCCACCTGTTGACATTAAAAAGTTAATTAAAGCCAACATATCATTTTTTTGAGTGCATCTGACTCACCGCTCACATATTATAATTAAACTTGGTTACACTTTATTTAAGTTGTCATTGTTACGGTGCAATCATATATATATTAATTGGACCTCAACACTATTTATGGATGACTAAATTGCAGTAAGTGCAAAATTAGTTGTTCCAATTTAGCAGACTTTAAGTATATAAATTATGTATACCAAAAGTGCAATTGCAGGGTATTTCTATTACATAATATGTAAATGTAATATACTTAGCATAAAATAAATGCATTTCAAATACATTTTGGTACATTTATTTTTCACTAGGGTACTTGATCAGAAAAGCACATCACTTACTTGTTCGAGATGGTGTTCGTTCAGGATCTGACTGTGGTTTATTAAAACTGGCCGAAGATCTTCAGATTCAGAGTCAGCAGAACTGCACACACTCGGACATCGCTTATTCTGTTTCACTGTGACAATCTGGAGGAAAACAGATGAGAGAAGCATCACTGACTGAATGTGAACAATCACACACACACACACACACACACACACACGGGCGAGGAGTTTCCAGAAAATGAACCATATGGTAAAAGTGTAGTAACCGTTTTTGGGAAGATTGATTATTTGTATAACCACAGTTTTACTACAAATACTATGTTTATTGTAGCTAAACCACGGTTAATTTGTGGGTACCGTAGTTTAACTATAGCAACCATGTTTTATTTGCAGTAACTCCATGTTTAAAGCTCACCTCTACAAACGGCTCCTCAGATCCATTGGCAAAGTACAAGATCTTAATGCTCTCCTGCATCGGCCTCATGTTGAGAGATTACTCGTTCTGTGACTTGAATCTGTTCACTCTAGTGTTCTTTCCCGTTTATATCGTCTTCCTCCTCCCCCATCTCACATTTCAAGCTAGTTTCGTTTTACAGAAAACCTCAGAAGAGGAAGCTTCGCCAAATATGGGCGGATAATTATAAAAAAAGGACTGGTTTTCTTTTCTACCTGCACCCACAGGAAAACACGGAGATCTTGATAAACTGCCGATAAAAGTTTTGGGATCAGTAAGAGTTTACATTTTTCTATGTGAATATAGTAAAGTGTCATTTATTCCTGTGATTTAAAGGTGAAAGTGTCACATGATCCTTCAGAAATCATTATTATATGATGATTTGATGATCGAGAAACATTTATGATTATTATCAGTGTTGAAAACAGTTGTGGACAGCAATCAGTATTCTTTAAATAGAAAGTAAAAAAAACAGCATTTATCTGAAATAGAAAGCTTGGTGTAACATTATAAACTAGGGGGGGGTTACAATAAATTAATACTTTTATTCAGCAAGGATGCATTAAATTGATCAAAAGTGACAGTATAGACACATATAATGTTACAAAACATTTTATTTGAAATAAAATAACTTTCTATTCATCGAAGAATCCTGAAATAAAAATTGTCCACATCTGTTTTCAACATTGATAATAATCATTAATGTTTTTTGAGCATCAAATCATCATATTATAGTGATTTCTGAAGGATCATGTGACACTGAAGACTGGAGTAATGATGCTGAAAATTCAGCTTTGATCACAGGAATAAATTACACTTTACTATATATTCACATAGAAAACAGATGATTTACATTGGAATAATATTTAACAATTTTATAGATTTTTTCCCGCATATTTTTAATCAATTAAATACAGCCTTGGTGAGAATAAGAGTCTTCTTTTAAAAACATTTACAAATTTCAAACGTTTGAACGGCAGTGTGTATATAAATGATTGTTATTATACATGATCCTGCTTGATTTACAGTCATACCTTCCAGTTTTTGGGGTCAGAATTATTGAGTAAAGTGTCGATCACATTGAGGGTTTCTGGATTGACGTTTAGGAAATCCTGTTTGCTGGTGTGTTTACTGTAAATGGTTTCTGGAGACCATTGGACAAAGAATGTGTAGAGATGATCCACCCTGAAAAAAACCACAAACACCCGCTTGAGTCGAGCTCAGATAAGATGCATATTATAAAAGCATTCACATGAACTGTACCGAAGAGCATTTGCGTGTGAATGTGTGTGTTTTTCTGATGCACAGTGACCAAATGCACTGTATTTAACCTCAGAAGCTCCATTAGTCCACCAGACTATAATGCACTGACTCTATTCATGGATCCTATTCCTGGAAGTTACAGGCATTGCTTGTGATTTCTACATCAGACTCCAGTGACTCAATGCGAATTCTTTGAGTCCTGCTGGCGTTCCCCAACACACCTGGATGTCATATTAAAACCACTTTCTCTGGCGCACACACACACACACACACGAGGATTATCCCAGACTGTGTGAGATACAGTTACTCAAGACTTCACTGGAAACAGTTTGAGACGAAAACTCAAATAACCTATATTAAACCTGTGTAATGCATGATGTGCTTGTAGAACACTTTGAGTGAAAAATACGTAATAAAAGTGCTATAAACAGTCAAACCCAGATTTATTCAGACATCTTCAACATTTCTCACATTATCACAGTTTATTCGCTATAGTTTAGAAAATGGTAATTAAATATGAGAATAACTCGGAAGAATATTTGACTGGTTTTGTCCGTCCTTCTGTTAGACTCTCACACATGAATTATGTTGAATATCTGTCAGCTGTTAAATTTAACTACACAATTAGATAATACCAGTTTAGCTCAACCAGTTACCAAGCAATGCTTCATGTTGTTCAGTCTGTGTGTAAAAAGCTGCATTAGTTATTAAAGACGGACTTTTGACTTCATCTCCACGTCTTCTAAGGGCCCCCCCCCCTGCCTCGGGCCCTGGGTACTCGGTACCCTTTTCCCCCCCCGCGACCACGCCCCTGACTATATATATATATATGGCTGATATTGATACACACTAGTGACAAATTTCTAAATTATATTTGGTGTCTGAATAATTTTTGGTCTGACTGTAAATGCTTCTTTTAGTCATTCATTCACACACACACACACACACACACACACACACACACACACACACACACACACACACACACACACACACACACACACACACACACACACACACACACACACTCACTCACACAACACACACTCACACTCACTCACTCACACACACACTCTCACTCACTCACTCACACACTCACACACACACACACACACACACACGCACACACACACACACACACACACACACACACACACACACACACACACACACACACACACACACACACACACACACACACACACACTCACTCACTCACTCACTCACTCATACAACACACTCACACTAACACACACACACACACGCACACACACCCACACACACAAACACACACACACACTCACACTCACTCACTCACTCACACACACACACTCTCACTCACATACACACTCACACACACACACACACACACACACACACACACACACACACACACACACACACACACACACACACACACACACTCACTCTCTCACACACACACACACACACACACACACACACACACACACACACACACACACACACACACACACACACACACACACACACACACCACACTCACTCACTCACACAACACACTCGCACACACACTCTCACTCACACACACACACACACACACACACACACACACACACACACACACACACACACACACACACACACACACACACTCTCACTCATACACACACACACACTCACTCACTCACACACACACTCACTCACTCAATCACTCACACACACACACACTCTCACTCACACACACACTCTCACTCACACACACACTCTCACTCACACATACTCACACACACACTCACTCACACACACACTCTCACTCACACACACACTCTCACTCACACACACTCACACACACACTCACACACACACTCACACACACACACACACACACACACACACACACACACACACACACACACACACACACACACACACACACACACACACATTCATTCATTCATTCATCCTTTTCTTAGTGCAACTAAAAGGATTTCAAAATAAGTAAATATAGAAAGTGTGAGTGTTTCAGTGTTTGGCAACATTCAGAATGTAACAGCTTTCCTTCAGCAATAATCGTCTTTGAAAACAGATCAAACTTACGTCTGAGCTCATAAAGCATTTTCAGGTCTATGCTCAAAAAGTGAATAAATGAATTATAAATACAGCATAGATATAATTTAGTGCCATTAAATCCCCTAAATATACAAAATACTAAATAAAAAACTTTATCGAACTAAAATATAGTACATTCATTTCATTGAAATAAAAAAAATAATTTCAGTCATTTTTGACCGACACATGAAGAACACCGAATTAATTAAGAGTGCATGGATGTTAAACGCTCTACATGGAACTTTCGATGCCAATAAAGTTCATTTTCTGCAATGCATGAATGTTGAAGATTCAAACTCAGCAACGAAAGAGGAATTTAAAAGCCTGAGTTACTTACTCTCCCACGCTGTACGCCACACCCATGTCAATCAGAAGAGCGCAGACGGGTGATGAAGATGAAGAAGATGAAGAAGATGAAGATGATGATGGTCTGAAGGCTTATATCCACATATAAGTGTGTGTCTTATATCCTGAACGCTGCATTTATAGCAGCATCTCAGCTGAGATAAGCTGCTTTTACAGAAAAACCCTCCCAAGGGCCTTCAGGGCCAGTCATTGCTCAGCATTTCACAACTGTGTTATAAGGCCAGGTAAACCATTAACCCCAGTTGAGTTGTGTGTGCTGACTGGAGTTATACAGTGATCTCAGAGATAAACTCCTGTCCTGAGAAACATACCAGAATATGGAAAATCAGCTTCTTTCAACTCAACATGAAGCGTTCCGTCAGGAATCGTGTTTTAGATTTAGTTTTAATTCATTCATTTGATTTCAATCCATTTTTATTTTAATTGCATGCAACTTAGCAGCTCATAAACGTACGTTATTACTAGAAAAAACGTGAAATAAATAGAAAAGTTTAAGGGTTTTAAAACAAGCAATGAAGAAGGTAAAATTAAACAAAAATCAGTAACACTTTACTTAAAGCTCTTTATTATAAAAGTGTTTTAATTCAGTAGTTATGCCTTGTATCGCACCTCACATTGCATTTTATGATCTGATGAATAATTGTAGCCACAGTTATAATACATTATAATACTTATCTATTCACTGAACAAACCTTTAGAGATAATAATGCATGAAAACTCACGACAGAAGAGTCTGCCGATATTATAATGAATTTTTACTTTTATTTATGAAAAGATATAATGTATTATAATGTGCATTATAAATATCTTGATAATGTATTATACATAAGGGCTTTAAGTAAAGTGTTAACCAAAAATCTTTCAGATGACGCTTAATTTATGAATCAGTAAATGAGTTAATGAGTGTTTGTCTTCACTGCGGATTACTCAGTTGAGGTTTAAAAGACAATTAATATTCAGTAATATTCTCGATTAAACTGCACTGACACTATCAGATGAGAACAAAACTTCAGCTGAATAATCAAACTATTATCTAAAGAAGCACAGATATATTTGATATTTAATAATATTTAATATAAAACACATAATATTTTATATTTAAAAGCCTATAACTGAAATTTTGGCAGATAAATCGAAATCAACATTTTTATATAATCTTTTTTGAGAGCCTAATTACAAAAGCATAAGTCTCACCATTAAAAGCAGCATTAATTAACTCAACCAAACGCATCCAGATTACTGTAAAAAATAATCCTGTAAAAAACGGTAAACTACTGGCGGCTGTGGTTGCCAGCATCATTCTGTAAAAATACGGTGTGTTACTGTTTTTGAAATGAACAGCTAAATATCGTTTTGTCAGCTACGGTATAAAACTGTAATTTAACAGCATATTTTGCCGTTTTATACCGTAGCTTACAAAACGGTTTTTAGCTGTTCATTTCAAAAACAGTAACACACCGTATTTTTTACGTTATGATATATTACTTATACAACATTACAACTTATATCTGCACAAAAGTTGCGAATGCACTAGTGAACTTGATTGCGCTCGTCATTCACAGCATTATTTTGCAGTCGTGTTTTTAAGAAGCAGGACACACCAAATTTAATGTTATTTTTTTAACTTCTAACAAAAGTTAGAAAAAACTGGTAAATAGAAGCACTTTCACTGTCCGTTTCAGATGTTTGGAAGTAAAGAACTGAAATGAACACAGAACTTAATTTTAAAACTCTCCAATGCAGTGACTCTAACACACTATTATCTCATCAGGCATTTACAAGAAAAAGAAAGTTTAAAGAATGACGCAAGAAAGAGTTTCCTGCTTCTGGAAAACCCTAATGGACTTGAAGCCAAAGCGCACACGCGCGCGCACACACACACACACACACACACACACACACACACACTCACACTCACAAGTCAAGTCAAGTCTCCTTCATTTATACAGCGCTTTTAACAATATAGAGTTTCACAGCAGCTTTACAGTGATAATAGGAGATTACAGTAACAGAGATTGTTTACAGCAGATCTAGAATAAAGTTATTGTCCAGATAAAGTTAGTTTTGATTGATTCACTTTCGTTGCAAAGCACTAAACACACGCGCACGCACGCACGCACGGACGCACACACACACGCGGACGCG
>NW_027508741.1:1885000-1962500 GCF_051911475.1 Siphateles boraxobius | reverse complement strand
ACCAGTCCATACACTCTATATACACTAAACTGTCTAACACTTGATGGCTGCTCTGTCAAGTCCTCGTCGTCGGTTAGGAACCTGGGTGTGTTTGTGTGTGTGTGTGTGTGTGTGTGTGTGTGTGTGCTCTTTGATAGCAATCTCTCATTTGAAAGTCACGTATCTAGTATCTGTAAAACTGCATTTTTTCATCTTAAAAATATATCTAAATTACGTCAAATGCTCTCAATGAAAAATGCGGAACAACTAGTTCATGCGTTCATGACCTCAAGGCTAGATTATTGTAATGCTCTACTGGGTGGTTGCCCTGCACGCTTAATAAACAAACTACAGCTAGTTCAAAACGCAGCCGCTCGAGTTCTTACCAGAACCAGGAAGTACGACCATATTAGCCCGGTTCTGTCAACACTGCATTGGCTCCCTATTAAACATCGTATACATTTTAAAATATTGCTGATTACTTACAAAGCACTAAATGGTTTAGCTCCCCAGTACTTGAGCGAGCTCTTAACGCATTATAGTCCTTCACGTCTATTGCGATCTCAAAACTCCGGCCAGTTGATAATACCTAGAATATCTAAATCGACTGCTGGCGGTAGATCCTTTTCCTATTTAGCACCAAAACTCTGGAACAATCTTCCTAACATTGTCCGGGAAGCAGAAACAGTCTGTCAGTTCAAATCTAGACTAAAAACACACACATCTCTTTGGCTTAGCATTCACATAACACTCTATAGACTTCTATAATTCAATGTTAGGCTGCATAGTTTAGATCAGCTGGAACCGGGAACACTTCCCATAAATCCTGATGTACTTTGTACATTATAAGAAGGATGGCGTCTATGCTAATATTAGTCTCTCTGTTTATCCCGAGGTTTACCGCAGTCCGCCGGATCCAGGCCGTATCCGGATCTGATGAAGGACCATCACATGGACACGACGACAACGCATCCCTGAAGTGCCAGCCTCCTCAACACTGTGAAGGCCTCATGGACACCTCAACACACTCGTCTCCATACCGGCGTGATGACTCCGACCCTTAACCAGATCAACTGCATAAATATTGTGAAAGTTCTGATCCAATCTGACTTCTGACCTATACTGCTGCCTGAATCATAATCATACACTGTTCGTTCATTGGCCAGAGGAGAACTGCCCCCCCGACTGAGCCTGGGTTCTCCCAAGGGTTTTTTCTCCATTCTGTCACTGATGGAGTTTTGGTTCCTTGCAACGGTCGCCTTTTGGCTTGCTTAGTTGGGGACATTTAATTTTGTATTTAATAAAACTATTACAACATTATTTTCCTTTTATCTCTGTAAAGCTGCTTTTAAACAATCTCTATTGTAAATAAAGGTGACTTGACTTGACACACCAGTCCATATACTCTTTACACACACACACACACACACCAGTCTATATACTCTATATACACACACCAGTCCATATTCTCTATATACACACACACACACACCAGTCCATATACTCTATATACACACACCAGTCCATATTCTCTATATACACACACCAGTCCATATACTCTATACACACACACACACACACACACACACCAGTCCATATACTCTATATACACACACCAGTCCATATACTCTATATACACACACCAGTCCATATACTCTATACACACACCAGTCCATATACTCTATATACACACACCAGTCCATATACTCTATATACACACACCAGTCCACATACTCTATACACACACACCAGTCCATATACTCTATACACACACCAGTCCATATACTCTATATACACACACCAGTCCATATACTCTATACACACACACACACACACACACACACACACACACACCAGTCCATATACTCTATATACACACACCAGTCCATATTCTCTATATACACACACCAGTCCATATACTCTATATACACACACCAGTCCATATACTCTATACACACACCAGTCCATATACTCTATATACACACACCAGTCCCTATACTCTATATACACACACCAGTCCACATACTCTATACACACACACCAGTCCATATACTCTATACACACACCAGTCCATATACTCTATATACACACACCAGTCCATGTACTCTATACACACACACCAGTCCATATACTCTATATACACACACTAGTCCATATACTCTATATACACACACCAGTCCATATACTCTATACACACACACCAGTCCATATTCTCTATACACACACACCAGTCCATATACTCTATACACACACCAGTCCATATACTCTATACACACACCAGTCCATATTCTCTATACACACACACCAGTCCATATACTCTATATACACACACCAGTCCATATACTCTATACACACACACACCAGTCCATATACTCTATACACACACCAGTCCATATACTCTATATACACACACCAGTCCATATACTCTATACACACACCAGTCTATATACTCTATATACACACACCAGTCCATATACTCTATACACACACACCAGTCCATATACTCTATAAACACACACCAGTCCATATACTCTATATACACACACCAGTCCATATACTCTATACACACACACACCAGTCCATATACTCTATACACACACACACACACACCAGTCCATATACTCTATACACACACACCAGTCCATATACTCTATATACACACACACCAGTCCATATACTCTATACACACACACCAGTCCATGTACTCTATATACACACACCAGTCCATATACTCTATATACACACACCAGTCCATATACTCTATATACACACACCAGTCCATATACTCTATACACACACACACACCAGTCCATAAACTCTATACACACACACACACACCAGTCCATATACTCTGTACTCACACACCAGTCCATATACTCTATATACACACACCAGTTCATATACTCTATACACACACACCAGTCCATATACTCTATACACACACACCAGTCCATATACTCTATACACACACCAGTCCATATACTCTATATACACACACCAGTCCATGTACTCTATACACACACACCAGTCCATATACTCTATATACACAAACTAGTCCATATACTCAATATACACACACCAGTCCATATACTCTATACACACACCAGTCCATATTCTCTATACACACACACCAGTCCATATACTCTATACACACACCAGTCCATATACTCTATACACACACCAGTCCATATTCTCTATACACACACACCAGTCCATATACTCTATATACACACACCAGTCCATATACTCTATACACACACACACCAGTCCATATACTCTATACACACACCAGTCCATATACTCTATATACACACACCAGTCCATATACTCTATACACACACCAGTCTATATACTCTATATACACACACCAGTCCATATACTCTATACACACACACCAGTCCATATTCTCTATACACACACACCAGTCCATATACTCTATATACACACCAGTCCATATACTCTATATACACACACCAATCCATATTCTCTATACACACACACCAGTCCATATTCTCTATACACACACACCAGTCCATATACTCTATATACACACACCAGTCCATATACTCTATATACACACACCAGTCCATATACTCTATATGCACACACCAGTCCATATACTCTATACACACACCAGTCCATATACTCTATACACACACCAGTCCATATACTCTATAAACACACACCTGTCCATATACTCTATATACACACACCAGTCCATATACTCTATACACACACACACCAGTCCATATACTCTATACACACACACACACACACACACACACACACACCAGTCCATATACTCTATACACACACACCAGTCCATATACTCTATATACACACACACCAGTCCATATACTCTATACACACACACCAGTCCATGTACTCTATATACACACACCAGTCCATATACTCTATATACATACACCAGTCCATATACTCTATATACACACACCAGTCCAGATACTCTATACACACACACCAGTCCATATACTCTATACACACACACACACACCAGTCCATAAACTCTATACACACACACACACCAGTCCATATACTCTATAATCACACACCAGTCCATATACTCTATATACACACACCAGTTCCATATACTCTATACACACACACCAGTCCATATACTCTATACACACACACCAGTCCATATACTCTATAATCACACACCAGTCCATATACTCTATATACACACACCAGTTCCATATACTCTATACACACACACCAGTCCATATACTCTATACACACACACCAGTCCATATACTCTATATACACACACCAGTTCCATATACTCTATACACACACACCAGTCCATATACTCTATACACACACACCAGTCCATATACTTTATATACACACACCAGTCCATATACTCTATAAACACTTTTTAACCCCTTTTTAACCCCTTATGTAGCGGATATTGGTTTCCATATATATGAGAAGAGCTCTTATATATATATATATATATATATATATATCAAAATATCAAAGAAATTTGATGACCCCTTTAAACAACTGCCATTACAACATAAGAACTATTGCTTCTTCATTTTACATCTTCAAATGTCAAGATTCAAAAGCTTTCTGAAGGAATTCGCTGAGAATTTTGCACTGAACTGCTTCACGATTGGGAACAATTATGCAACGCTTATGCAATCTGATTTTAATGTCTTTCAGTAATGCAATGCATGAAGTAAAGTAGTGTAAAACTGCAGTCACAGAGAGGCAGTGTGGGGTGAAAAGTTTATGCACTGACCTACTTTATAACACTGTATAAAATATCCGATCAAATGTTTTTTTTCTGCCGTGGGTGAGCAGTTTCCAAGTAAATCTTGCTTTCACGTCAATGTAAGCCTACAGTAATTTCCTCTTTAATGCGGATGAGAGGAAACCCCAGTAACCACTATACAGTTGTTGCTATAGTGATTTGTTTCACTCTAACGGTTAAATTAAAAAAAAATTAGGCCATCATAACAAAGGTGATTGTATGAGGACGGTCTTCCAGAGTTCTGTGTGAACAGAAGCAGATCTTGTATGGAGGGTCACATAACAGAAAAAAAAATATGTTGAATGCAAATAATAAAATGCAACTAATCACATAATTGTGCATTGATGGGTTAACAATATGATCCATATGTGTACAGTAAATTTAGGTCAGATGTCCATTATTTCTGAAGGATCATGTGACACTGAAGACTGGAGTAATGATGATGAAAATTTAACCTTGATCACAGGAATAAATTACACTTTACTATATATTCACATAGAAAGATGGAAGCTTGTTTCTGCCACAGAATAAAACATTTTAAAAGATAATTGAAATTTTTTGTCACAATTGCGAGTTTACATCTTGCAATTTTGACATCTTTTCTCAGAATTGCGTGATATAAAGTCAGAATTGCGAGATATAAAGTCAGAATTGCGAGATATAAAGTCCCAATTGTGAGATATAAAGTCAGAATTGCGAGATATAAAGTCAGAATTGCGAGCTATAAAGTCAGAATTGCGAGATATAAAGTCAGAATTGCGAGATATAAAGTCAGAATTGCGAGATATAAAGTCAGAATTGTGAGATATAAAGTCAGAATTGTGAGATATAAAGTCCCAATTGTGAGATATAAAGTCAGAATTGCGTGATATAAAGTCAGAATTGCGTGATATAAAGTCAAAATTGCGTGATATAAAGTCAGAATTGCGTGATATAAAGTCAGAAATGCATGATATAAAGTCAGAATTGCGAGATATAAAGTCAGAATTGCGAGATATAAAGTCCCAATTGTGAGAAATAAAGTCAGAATTGCGAGATATAAAGTCAAAATTGCGTGATATAAAGTCAGAATTGCGTGATATAAAGTCAGAATTGCATGATATAAAGTCAGAATTGCGTGATATAAAGTCAGAATTGCGTGATATAAAGTCAGAATTGCGAGATATAAAGTCAGAATTGCGTGATATAAAGTCAAAATTGCGTGTTATAAAGTCAGAATTGCGTGATATAAAGTCAGAATTGCGTGATATAAAGTTAGAATTGCGTGATATAAAGTCAGAATTGCATGATATAAAGTCACAATTGCAAGATATAAAGTCAGAATTGCGTGATATAAAGTCAGAATTGTGAGATATAAAGTCAGAATTGCGAGATATAAAGTCAGAATTGCAAGATATAAAGTCAGAATTGCAAGATATAAAGTCAGAATTGCATGATATAAAGTCCCAATTGTGAGATATAAAGTCAGAATTGCGAGATATAAAGTCAGAATTGCAAGATATAGTCAGAATTGCAAGATATAAAGTCAGAATTGCATGATATAAAGTCCCAATTGTGAGATATAAAGTCAGAATTGTGTGATATAAAGTCAGAATTGTGAGATATAAAGTCAAAATTGCGTGATATAAAGTCAGAATTGTGAGATATAAAGTCAGAATTGCGTGATATAAAGTCAGAATTGTGAGATATAAAGTCAGAATTGCGAGATATAAAGTCAGAATTGTGAGATATAAAGTCAGAATTATGAGATATAAAGTCAGAATTGTGAGATATAAAGTCAGAATTGCGTGATATAAAGTCAGAATTGCATGATATAAAGTCAGAATTGCGTGATATAAAGTCAGAATTGCGTGATATAAAGTCAGAATTGCGAGATTTAAAGTCAGAATTGCGAGATATAAAGTCAGAATTGCGAGATATAAAGTACGAATTGCGAGATTTAAAGTCAGAATTGCGAGATATAAAGTCAGAATTGCGAGATATAAAGTCAGAATTGCGTGATATAAAGTCAGAATTGTGAGATATAAAGTCAGAATTGCGTGATATAAAGTCAGAATTGTGAGATATAAAGTCAGAATTGTGAGATATAAAGTCAGAATTGCGTGATATAAAGTCAGAATTGCGAGATATAAAGTCAGAATTGTGAGATATAAAGTCAGAATTATGAGATATAAAGTCAGAATTGTGAGATATAAAGTCAGTATTGCGTGATATAAAGTCAGAATTGCGTGATATAAAGTCAGAATTGCGTGATATAAAGTCAGAATTGCGAGATATAAAGTCAGAATTGCGAGATATAAAGTCAGAATTGCGAGATTTAAAGTCAGAATTGCGAGATATAAAGTCAGAATTGCGAGATATAATGTCAGAATTGCGTGATATAAAGTCAGAATTGCGTGTCAGAATTGCGTGATATAAAGTCTCAATTACTGCGTGTTATAAAGTCAGAATTTCGAGTTTATTTCTCACAATTGTGACTTTATATCACGCAATTGTGAGATAAAAAGTCGCACCTTTTTTATGTTTCATTCTGTGGCGGAAACAAGCTTCCATAGAAAACAGCGGTTTTAAATTGCAATAATATTTCACAATTTAATGCTTTTTCCATCAATTTAATGCAGCCTTGTTGAGCAGAAGAAACTCTTTCAGAAAAATGAAATAATCATTATTATTCCAGACTTTTGTCCGGTAGTGCACGTGTGTTAAATTGCATGCACGCATGTTTGAGTTGAGTCCATGATGGATCTGAGTGTGTGTCTCATTGATTTACTGACGTGAGAGTTGGGTCACAGTCTCAGAGTTAAAGGTCAGGTCAGATTGTGGAGAGCGTTTATCACGACTCATGAAGAAGGTGCTGTCTGAAGCATTTTCACTTCAATCATTTATAGACTTCAGAGGACAGTACAGACCTGGCACTCGGCCTACGCATGTTCACTCCAGATATCTGTGCGTTAGCATTGGAGACGGCGGGTAACTAGCGCTTACACGAGTTCAGGTCTGGGTTTGCGTGACCTGACCTGCTTCAGTTTCTGGTCTAAGCATATTTTCCCACACTGCAGAAATATTCCTCACCGTGCAAAATTAAACTTTGGGTTGATTTTTTCCCCCATGGGTTTAAAGGTTTGACATAAATTATATTTGACTGAATTGAAATGCTTGGATTGACATATTTGGAAGGAAGCCCATGCTTATAATGAATTATAGCTCCATTTATACTTATTTATAAATATATGTATAAATTAAGACCTATACTGCATTATAAGAACACTTATAGTTACATTTATATTATTTTTTATAATTACTTAGAAGTCATGCATTTGTGTTTTCAATGTGTATGCTCATAATCCATTATAAACTGATTTATAGGTATTAATCGTCAGTCGTATGAAAACATAGGATGCAATTTTCCTAAAACAAATGTTAAGAAATCATGAAGATGTGCTCATTATACATTTTTTATTTATAAAAGTATATAATGAACAATCATTCCTGTAATAAAATAATGAAAGGAAAAACTGAAATCTTTAATACAAACAGTTGAAAAAAAAGTAATGTTTCATACTAGCAGAACATGGCAATAATATTTAAAGTATAATTTCAAACTACTATAAGCAATACCAGCATATATGGCAGAGGAGATATAGATTTTAACAAATCATAATCATCATTCATGACCTGTAATGCAAACGTTAGCCATTAAAGACATAATTAATAACTAATTTGTGCAGCAAACAAGTGTCTCTGGACCTATTTCATATTTGATCATTTATAAATAAGTTTAAAATGGATTATGAGCATGCATATTAAAAAAGCAAATGCATGACTTATAAGTAACTAAAAAAATATAATATAAATGTAACTATAACTGTTCTTATAATGCAATGAGTCTTTATAAATATATTTATAGAATAGTAATACTTATAAATAAGTATAAGTGGAGCTATAATTCATTATAAGCATCGCCTTCATAGAAAGTGTTACCAAATATTTTTCTCAAACCAATTTATTTGCAAATAGTCATAAATAAAGGGTTAATGCATCCATGTGTCAATCAGAAAGTATGAAGACTTTATCAATGAAAACAGTGTTTATAATAACTATACTATACTAGATTATACTATACTATACTTTACTATACTATACAATACTTTACTAGACTATACTATACTATACTATACTTTACTAGACTATACTATACTATACTTTACTATACTTTACTTTACTATGCTATACTATACTTTACTATACTTTACTAGACTATACTATACTATACTAGACTATACTAGACTATACTATACTATACTTTACTATACTTTACTAGACTATACTATACTATACTATACTATACTATACTAGACTATACTATACTTTACTATACTTTACTTTACTATACTATACTTTACTATACTTTACTAGACTATACTATACTTTACTAGACTATACTAGACTATACTATACTATACTTTACTATACTTTACTAGACTATACTATACTATACTATACTATACTATACTAGACTATACTATACTTTACTATACTTTACTATACTATACTATACTATACTATACTATACTATACTTTACTATACTATACTTTATTAGACTATACTAGACTATACTATACTATACTATACTGTACTATACTTTACTTTACTATACTATACTTTACTAGACTATACTATACTATACTTTACTAGACGTTACTATACTATACTATACTATACTTTACTAGACAATACTATCCTAGACTATACTAGACTATACTATACTATACTTTACTATACTATACTATACTATACTTTACTATACTTTACTATACTATACTTTACTATACTATACTATACTTTACTAGACTATACTAGACTATACTATACTTTACTAGGCTATACTATACTTTACTAGACTACACTAGGCTATACTATACTACACTATACTATACTTTACTATACTATACTATACTTTACTATACTATACTATACTATACTATACTAGACAATACTATCCTAGACTATACTAGACTATACTATACTATACTTTACTTTACTATACTTTACTATACTATACTACACTATACTTTACTATACTATACTATACTTTACTAGACTATACTAGACTATACTATACTTTACTAGACTATACTATACTTTACTATACTTTACTTTACTATACTTTACTATACTATACTTTACTAGACTATACTATACTATACTATACTTTACTAGACTATACTATACTTTACTATACTATATTATATTATACTTTACTAGACTATACTAGACTATACTAGACTATACTATACTATACTATACTTTACTATACTATACTATATTTTACTGTACTATACTATACTTTACTAGACAATACTATCCTAGACTATACTAGACTATACTATACTTTACTATACTATACTATACTATACTTTACTATACTTTACTATACTATACTATATTTTACTATACTATACTATACTTTACTAGACAATACTATCCTAGACTATACTAGACTATACTATACTATACTTTACTATACTATACTTTACTATACTTTACTATACTATACTATACTATACTATACTATACTTTACTATACTTTACTATACTATACTATACTATACTATACTTTACTATACTATACTATACTTTACTAGACTATACTAGACTATACTATACTTTACTAGACTATACTAGACTATACTTTACTAGACTATACTAGACTATACTTTACTAGACTATACTATACTATACTTTACTATACTATACTATACTTTACTATACTATACTTTACTATACTATACTATACTATACTGTACTAGACTATACTTTACTTTACTATACTTTACTATACTATACTATACTTTACTAGACTATACTAGACTATACTATACTATACTTTACTAGACTATACTATACTAGACTATACTATACTATACTATGCTATACTATACTATACTTTACTAGACTATACTAGACTATACTATACTATACTATACTTTACTATACTTTACTATACTTTACTAGACTATACTATAGTATACTTTACTAGACTATACTATACTATACTATACTTTACTAGACTATACTATACTATACTTTTTTATACTATACTATACTTTATTAGACTATACTAGACTATACTATACTATACTATACTTTACTATACTATACTAGACTATACTATACTATACTATACTTTATTAGACTATACTAGACTATACTATACTATACTATACTTTACTATACTATACTATACTATACTTTACTATACTTTATTTACTAGACTATACTATACTTTACTAGACTATACTAGACTATACTATACTTTACTAGACTATACTATACTATACTATACTATACTAGACTATACTATACTATACTTTACTAGACTATACTATACTAGACTATACTATACTATACTATACTATACTGTGCTTTTCAAGTTTCAAATTGTGTTGCAGTGACTGCCAAATAAATGTATATTTCTGTTTCAGTTTTTCTGACTTCTATGTGTAGTTTGACTCTTTGATGTGCTTTCTGCATTAATTACATAAAATAAACTCCAGCTTTAATGATGGGAAAAGCATATTTAGAGTTGTGGTATTTGAACTAGATTTAATGCACTGGTCATTGAGCTGGTTTTGTTACTCAGATCTACAGTAACTGGTTTCTGCCGGATTCCTGGTTAAAGTCGGTCAGTTAAAGTTCAACAGAACTGCTGTAGAAATCAGCTGATTCAGCACTCAAACTTCAAATGCAATGTTGCATATTTAGGGTTCACACACACTTTCACTAATGAATGTCCAGAATCTACGTGCAATCCTGATTTCTGACTATTATAAAATCATTCTCAAAGATCATAGCTGAGCATGGTAGAAACAATACGGAAGTTTAATGGCTTTTCCAGTACTGGTGTTCTTCGGTCATTTTTTACTGAAAAATGTTACGTTTTTTTTTTTTTTTTTTTGAATTTTTTACTTCATGTACGAAACTTGATAAAGGTTTTTGCACTTGCTTTCAAAAAGATCATGGACATGATTAGAACAGGTTTAATGGTCCTTTATAAAACAGTCCCACTTGTGCTCCTCGCGGTCAGGAATATCGCAGTGGAAATGAATGAGAGTTTCCTCTAGTGGAAGCGTCTGGAACTGCAGCCCGAACAACATCTCACTGAACGCTCATTTACTGAGATATCAAGCTCACATTCTGAACACAACTTGTTTAGATTTATGGCTTTGGTTTTCTTGCAGTTTTAGAGTGAAACGGGATTTAGAAAATATTAATACAAAATCATTTATGATATAAAAATTTAAAATAGTATTTTTGTGCATTTTTCGTAACAATGTACGTTAAAATCTGTTACTTTTTCATTTTTTATTTCAAGCTCATTTTTAAAAGTTTTTCGACTTCAGCAATAATCTGCCGAGTGTCGTGTTTGAGAAGAGACTTGCGTGTGTCGCTCTAACGCGTTCACCATTTACGGCACACTGCAACACTTTCTGCATTTCTCTGTTACTCAGAGACGATTCGACAAGACCAACCAGAGTTGTATATATTAAACTTGCATCTGTCAGCTAATTACTCACACCATTTAAAGATGTACACAACTGACGTGATCGTTCACAGTATTTATCTGAATGGAAAAAGCCAGATTTTGCTTCTGACCGCAGCCCAGGGACAGTTGCAACACAAGCAGCGGCGACATGTTAGAAAAATACCTTACATTTCACAAATTTACTTTAGCTTTTGTCTCAATGAGCACAGAATTCTGAAAATATGAACTGTTTTACTATAATATTATTGTATTGTTTATTTATTTAGTCATATTTATCAAATAACAGTTATTTAGTTTTGTTTGTTTATGTGTAGAACATAGGCCTACATAGATTCAGTGTTACAGATGCTATTCAATCTCTCCATATTTCAGTGTCAGACAAGAAGAATTGAATAATTTGCAATGCAACAAACTTTTATTAAACATGTATTTATTGTACAAAACTGGTCTTGATGGAGATGCACAGGAGGAGGATGGCCCTGCTGGAGGCCGTTTTGTGTTTCAAACTTGTGTTTGTCCAAAACCTTGCTCAAATTGTTGAAGAAGTTCACTGTAAAAATTCACCCGTATATTTACAGTAAAATACTGGCAGCTGTGGTTCCAGACATTAACCGTAATTCTACATTTTTTATAATTTTACGGCTGTGCTGTTATTTCACAAAGTACTGGCAGCAATGTTTCCAGCTATAATTACACTACAGTATAAAAAAAGTTAGAATATAAATACTGTTTTGTTGTCTGATATCTATTAAAATCTCTTTATGTATACAGACATTCCAAACAGACTTTTTTACTAAATGGAAAAAATTAAGAAAAATAGATTATGGTACAGTACATTGTTTGCCATTTATTTAAAACAGGTTTTTAACAATACATTTACAGTATTTAAGGAAAAAAAGTCACAGAAAATACATTTTAAAACTCAATGAGAGGAACCAGCAGGCAAAAACAGAAACCTTACAAAGAGACAAAAAACACGAACAAACGAAAACACTAAAATCAGCCAATATGTCACATCAGCATCCAGACCAGAGGAAAACATTGAGAACCAATGGAGGAAAACCCCTTGATACACAACATCCCAAACCCACAAACATCAGGCCTGAGAGGAAAGAAAATCAAGATCGTACTGGTAAAATAAAGCACATGATCACATACACTGCGAACACTTTTAAAAGAGACATCAAATGATCATGTTAATGTACTTACCTAATCTTAGAGAGCAAATGAGTGTGTATGTTTGTTACAGCATAGAGGAAAAACATTAAAAACATAATCTGGACAGAAAGACTATGGGATCAAGACAAGACCAGAAAGTTTAGCTGTGTGTAAAAGAAAGTGATTGTGTGTTTTCCAGTTAGCCGAAAAGGAGTAGATAATTAAGTGATTGAGTGTGTGTATGTATATTATAAGTGTATAGAGATCTGTAAAGTTATAAGTAGCCTACATTTGAGAGTACAGAATTTGGAATTGGTTGGTTTTCTGTATTAATTGGTCATAAAATCACGTGATCTTCACCAGTCGCAAGTATAGACAAACACAATGTCATTAGAGGGATAGTTCACCCCAACAATTCTCATTTACTCACTCTCATGCTATTATACATGACAATCTTTGAGTCCATACAATGGTATTGATTGGCTGCCATTCTTTTGACACTTAAAAACAACAACAACAACAAGAACAACACAACGATCGTGACATTCATCCACAAGAAACCAGTGATGAATCAAAGATGTGCTGTAGAGATCAGCTGGTGCACTGAAACTTCACACACACTTTCACTCATGAATGTCCAGTAGTCTACATGCAATCCTGCGTTCTGACTATTATAAAATCATTTTACAAAGATTGCTCTCTCAAAGATCATAGCTGAGCATATTAGAAACAAGTATATTCACTATGGAAGTTAAATTACATTTCCAGTACTGGTGTTCTTCGGTCATTTTTTACTCAAAAATGTTGTTACTTAATTTTTTTTTTTTTTTACTTCATTGGAATGGTACGAAACTTGATAAAGGTTTTGGCACTTGCTATAAAAAAATAATAATAATGGACATGATTGGAACAGGTTTAATGGTCCGGTATAAGACAGTCCCACTTGTGCTCCTCGCGGTCAGGAATAGCGCATTGGAAATGAATGGAGACGAATTTCCAATATTAATATTAATGTTAATATTTTCAACTCACTTTATTTTTGTGTAAGAAAAACAAAAAAATGTAAATACTAAATGAACTATGAATCATTGGTTGAAGCGTTGGTCACCTTCTGTGTTACTTCAACACACTTTCACAACTTATACATCACAACGGCCCTCTCGGAAGTGCTCATATCAGGGGCGGAAGCACCAAAAAGGGCAACAAACTAAAAGAAAGAAGAAGAGTTCCTTGTTTTTTTTCCCTTTTAATCCTTTATTTCCTTGCCATTCTATTAAAACATGTTGATACAATAAGAATGCATAACTATGGAAGCTTGTTTCCGCCACAGAATGAAAAATAAAAAAGGTAATTGAGACTTTTTATCTCACAATTCTGACTTTATTTCTCAGAATTGCAGGTTATAAAGTCACAATTGGGTGTTGTAAAGTCAGAATTATGAGATATAAACTCGCAATTGCGAGAAATATACTTGCATATTTCAATATATATTTTGCATATTTCATATCAGGGGAGGCATGACCCTCCCCTGGAAAAAGATGTTCAGATAGCCATTGTTTTTTTTTACAACCATGACAAACGATTAAACTCCTGCTTTCTCGTCTTACTAAGGCTGTAACGATAGACCAAACCTACAGTTCGGTTCGTATCATAATTTTTTATTTTAGATTTTAAAATCAATAAATCATGTTTCCGGTGCTGATGCAGTGGTGACGCGTTCATGTAGCCTAACAAGGGCGGCGCTCCTAATAAAGTATCTTAAAGCTGCCACAAAGAACCGGCAAAAGTAATGATTATGAATATCTCAAATATAGCAAGGAGGATTTTAATTGTTTATTAATAAACATGTTTGTTCTGTGTCAGTGTGTCGGCTTCAAGATGAAGTTGACGATTCTGACTCGCGATCTTGATATTTTACATCATTAAAGCTACACTGTGTGATTTTTACCCCCATCTAGCGGTGAAAAGGTATATGACCATCCAGTGAATATTAGTTTCTGTTCCTCTCAATTCCGATTTCGTTTTAACTCCTACGGTGGCCAATGTAGTCCAAGATTAACATGGCTTCCAGTTCGACCTCGTCCATGAGTGAAAGGTGAAGCTTGAATTAACCGTATGTCCCTCTTTGGCTAATGTACTTTCAAGATGGAGGGGCAACATGGCGACCGACATTAGAACCCCCCACCCGTATGTATTTTCAATGGCATATTATACACTCACGAGAATACTTTATTACTTGAACGAAGTAAATATACATTAATGAGCACATATATTTTTGAAAGAACTTAGTGTTTTTAGCTAAGAGTAAACTAAAAAAGTTACACAGTGTAGCTTTAAAAATGGGTGTCTCAGTACCATGGGACTGTCTCAACCACATATGGCGACAGTTGAGACAAACTTGAGACAAAAAGCACCTTATTTTTATGAGCTAATTGTTGAAAATATAAAGTAACTATGGGTATTATTGATTGATAATATCTTAGTCTACAAGCTAATGAAATGTCATGTGGAAATTCACTTCTTTTCAGTATCTATTTTTGTGTGAAAAATCAAAACGCAAAAAGTGTCTCAACTGTACTCAGTCCACCCTATATCATATATAGCCTACAGTCAAACAAACAATTATTCAGACATACTTTTTGATATTTCTTTTCACTAGTGTGTGCAGGACACTATAGTTGATTTATGTAAGTGAGGAGAGCAAAATAAAGTAAACTGTGACATATTATACCCGACAATTCTTCATACAGCGACTACCAGTAACATTTATAAAAGATTTGGGACCAAAAATGATTCAGACACTTTGAGCTGATCATGTTTTGCTGAAGTGTTTTTTCTTTAATAACTAATGCAGCTTTTTACACCACAGACTGAACAACATGAAGCATTGCTTGGTAACTGGTTGAGCTAAACTGGTATTATCTAATTGTGTAGTTAAATTTAACAGCTGACACATATTCAACATAATTCATGTGTGAGAGTCTAACAGAAGGACGGACAAAACCAGTCAAATATCAACTAATTTAATAACTGAGTTATTCTCATATTTTACTACCATTTTCTAAACTATAGCGAATAAACTGTGATAATGTGAGAAATGTTGAAGATGTCTGAATAAATCTGGGTTTGACTGTAAATGGAGACCTGGCAGAAAATCGACATGATTGCAGCTTTTGTGCGGTAGCGCACGTGTGTGTGTGTGTGTGTGTTTGTGTTTATTCCCTGAGTGTGTGTCATTGATTCACTGATGTGAGTGTTGATCAGTGTCAGAGTTAAAGGTCAGATCGTTGCTTTCTCTTCACAGAAACACAGATAACATGAAGATGCGAGTCGGCTGCACTTTAGAGAGTGTTTCCTAATCAAACTTGACGTCATAATCAATGCATTTTAATCACTGCGACTTTTTGCTAAAAAACAAAGTGTTTGCTCATGCTGAATCACGTATGAATCAAATCTGATCATGTGCATTTATTATATAACAAATGACTTTCAGGGCAGAAATGACCGGCTTTTGTGAGTCTGATGGAAAAACAGAATCAGATTTTTTTCCGTCACAACCTTTCAATATCCAATACACATTCTGTCATATTTTCGGTAAAATCTTTTCAAAATCTTTTCACAAGCAACCACTTTTGGCCAGAAACAAAACGTCAGGCTGAAACATCGAGAAACAAAAGATATATTAATAATGTGTCGCCATCTAGTGCTGAAGAATGATTATTACTACATGCTGTCAAGTGTTCTGCACTTGATCTCATTCGCTTCACTGACAGGAATAAAACACACACTATCTCAGGCTCTTTCACTTTCTAATGAAATGTTCAACAAAAGCTGATATTAAAATTAAAAAAAGTGTTTTTTTTATCTGTCCTGTATTTTTCAATTTTATCATTAGGTTGTTGTTTAAAAGTTAAACAATGACAGATGCAATTGTAATTGTAATAGGACAATACTAATTATGAAATAAAACAGTCTTTTAAATATAAAATTAACATTATTACATTAAAGTTAAAAACTGGTAAAAGACTAGGGTTATTATCCAACCAAAACTATTAAAAAACATTAAACACTAAAAACATTTTGGTTAACTGAAAAAAAAGCAGGAATAAAATAAAATATAAATATTAGTTAAAAAAAATTAGAAACATTGCCTGACGATAAACTGAAATAAGTTAAATTTGAAACGATAAAATTGATAACTGGAAATAAATAAAAAATTATATAAAATTGGAAATACAAACCTAAACAGAAATATTTAAAGGGGTGGTAAAATGCACTTTTCACAAGATGTAAAATAAATCTCTGATGTCCCCAGAGTGTGTGTGTGAAGTTTTAGCACAAAATACTCCACAGATATTTTTATATAGCATGTTACAGTTGTCACTTTTTGAGGGTTAGCAAAAACGCACCGTTTTGTGTCTGGCCCTTTAAATGCAAATGAGCTGCCTCAGAGGGCGGGGTTTCAGGAGCTAGTGTGTGTTAGCAGCTGCGATTACCTCACGCAGACACACTATAATGACAGAAACTGTTCTGCCTTTAATGTTAAAACAGAGTCAGACAAAGATGGAGAGACTGAAGAAGAAGTGCCAACATGTAGAATGCAACAGGACTGGTTAGTGGATGAATTTATGTTGCTGATGTGGAGTTAAAGCTGCAGTCCGTAGCTTTTCCTCTTTGTCGCCATCTCTGTTCGAAATCTGTAATTGCAGTTTTTCGCGGAATTATAAACTTTACGTGAGTTGTACATCGGCATGAAACAGCGCGGATGAACACAATGTTTTGAGGAGACTGCGCGTCTGTCAGTCGCTGCGCCGGTGTGGATAATGGCATTCAGAATCACACATTCTACTTTTTGGAAGTACAGTATGACCAACATAATGAAAATGTCATCTGAACAAGTAAGTAACATCCACTTTTGTTCTGATAAACTAAGGGGGAAAAAAGCATAACATCTTACGACAGGAAATTTTTCACGTTACCGATCTGATTCAGGTCCAGTGCTTGACAACGGAGGAGAAGGCGGGTTCGGTTTTCTCGGAGTATCTGAGTAGAGGTGAATTGCTCCCTCTCATAGCTAGCACAAAATAATTCAGATTTACCATAATAGCAAAACTAAAAAATCCACAAAGGAAACTCCGTAACTGTGTGAATTAAGCGAACAAGTGTGCTACTGTTACATGATTGAACTATAGAAAATTCTTACCTGTCCAGCAGAAAAAAAGCCGTCTCTGCGTCCGTTTTGAACCCCTTCAAATCACGGAGTTCACGCCACCTTTCAAAAGCCCAGCCGATGTTTATCCTTGTTTTCGCGCGGGACGGTTGCAGTCTGTTTTTACCACTCCGAAGTCCGAATTCTTTTGGGGTTTACAACGGTGAATTGTCACTTGATCCGCCAAGTTTAATTATTTAAAGTGATAGCAACACCCAATATAGCTTACTAGCCGAAACACCTTCTTTATGTGTACAGATGTGACGTAATGACGCAAAGACGTCATCTTCCCGCGGAAATCCACCAGTACCGCTGGAATTAAAATCATTATTACAAGCTAACCGTTTTGAATCGAGCTAAGGCAAGGAGATATTTTTGAACACTGGCTGGTTATGTTTATTATTATTATTATTATTATTTTGGATAATTTTTAACCCAAAAAAGTTACGGATTGCAGCTTTAACTATCTTAAATTAGCATATTCTGTCATGATAATCTATATATCGCTCGTATAGGAACTGTTGTGAGATGCACACAGAGTGACTTTTATTGCATGTGAAAAGAAGGATGCTAAAGTTTGAGCTGACTCAAACACGCGTCTGTGCCTATGCTACGCCGTACTACGCGAACCTGACGCAGAAGTATAAATTGGCGTTTATACAACAACTTTTTCTCTTCTCGACATGGACTGCGTATCCCGGGGGCGGGGCTTATGTAGATTTAGGGTTGCTGATGTCACTAACCCGGGAGGAATGTTGTGTAGTCCGTACCAGCCGTTTGTTGTAGTCCTTTTATATAAAGGCAAATATCTCCCTTTGCTTTGAACTTTGAGCGCTGTAACTTTGCAGATGTTGTTTATGCTCAAACAGCAACATTTCACACTAGCTAAAGTTAGAAAAGTGAAATCGTGTTTTACCACCCCTTTAAAAAAAAATTGTTTTACTAAATTAACATGAAACCTAAAAATAAAACTAGATAAAACTTAAAAAACAAGAAGAATGTTAAAGACTGATAAATATATTTTTGTAAAGACTTAATTTATAATAATAATGTATAGTTTTGCTGTACACACAAATTTTCCCTGACAGTTGATAAACTCAACTATTACCATATAAGCCCGCGGGACGTTGGGCTGTTTCAGAGGTTTAATTCTTGCAAGAATTTTTTTTTACTAAAAAATGTAAACATGTTATACATCTTTGGAAAGCTGAGATTCTCGTGATTCGAACGATGTAAGCCGTTTTAAGATACAATCAACACAGCGGGTACCATCTGTCAATTTGTCAGACCACCAACAGCCAAAAAAACTAACACAAACTGGAAGAAACTCATCAAGGAAGACTCTTGTTAGTCCATGATCCATTACATTCCAACAAAAATGGTTTGGTTACACTGTAAAGGGTCCATACAATCCAATTCAATGAAGGATTTAGTCCATAACACATTTATTTATCAATAAACATCCACGGAATGTAGTACTAGCATTTCGCGTTAGCCGCCAGCACGATCACAACTTCGACGCATTCTATGATCTAGTTTCATTTGAAAAGTAAACATTGAAGGAAATGTGATATCAAAATGGCCGCTGACCCCTGAACTTTTGATTGACAGGTCATTTGAGCCAATCGGTCCATGATTGAGGTGTCACCTGTTGTCAATAGCCAAAGAGCTCAATGATGAAGAATGGTACCGCCCTCTCTTTTAGTGACAGTAAATCGACCCAGTTGCAATAGAGAATGGAAATGACGTTTTTTTCTTATAGCCAATGAATTTCTGTAAAGATTTATGTTCAGCTTTAGTGGGCCGATCCCTCAGATAATGCGCGAAGTTCGTGCGCAAAGCACCGTATTGATTCATGCGTCCGTGCGTAAACAGACCATTGGACGAGTTGACGATTTAAAATAGCTAACAAGTGCAAGATGGCAAAGAAAACTATGAAAACCCACTTCTTACTCGAAGAAGTGATTGAACAGTGTACTCGCCGTGATAGTGATGAGTCGGAGGATGACATTTCTGACGAAGAGAGCAATGTGTCATCCATTGACTAGGTATGTGACAAACTGACCTATATACGCACGAGCGCTTTGTTCCCGCGGCTGTGTTCCCAGAAGGTAATCAGCGCCAGACGCGTTGGTGACTTAGGAAATATGTCGTATCTTTGCTTTGTGAATACCTCTAAAGCCCATATACTAGTGACGTAAATTACGTCATCACGTTGATTCTCACGTTCAAATTTCCAAGATGGCTGTAGTAAGAAGAAAGTTATAAGCAAAGCAAAATTTCTCTCAAGTTTGGCATCAAAATCCGCTATGAAGGTGAGTATTTTTTTGTTTCAAACCCAATACTTTTGATAGATTATACATTTAACTTGAATTAGGTGAAGTTTGGGATTGATTGTAACATTCGCATGTGTTTTTTTACGATCCGCAAGTGACGTTGTTGTCAAAAGCAGAATCGGCCATTCGATCATATTGACTCTGTAGCAGAGGATTTGTTTTTGGATGGTGGCGACGTCACTCTCGACAAGTAAGTTTTATTATATTATACAACATATTTGACTGTATGTACTGAGGTATGTGTTTGTTTTGAGGTGTATTTGTCAGCTTATGTCGAGTGTGTGTGTGTGTGTGTGTGTTTTACGCGTAAGCTACCTGCTAACTTCTGTCGTGTGCGCTTGTGCAGGATTGTTTGTTTATTTGGGCTCAAGCACAGGTGTGTGTGTGTGTGTGTGTGCGCTCATGAACTGTATAACCTGATTGTTTGTGTGCATGTTGTTCTGTTTATATGCTTGTGAATACAGAAACAATGTAAATTACTTATTTCTTTGTTGTTGTTTTTTTATATCACAGACCATCATCTGATAATGAATCAGATGAAGACTGGGAGCCTGTCAGAAAAAAAGAGCATACTGAGGGACAGAATGACAGCACCTCGACAGAAGAGGAGCCCCACCCTTCACCTTCCCAGAGAGGTTCAGTCAGCAAAACAACAAGAGCACGGGGGCGAGGCAGAGGGAGAACTGGCAGCAGCAGCCAGGTGGAATCTAGCACTTCTGAAGCTGGATGGAATGATGTGGACATTCCAGACGTGACGCCACCACAGCCTACCTTCAGACCCACCAATACACCAGGACCCCGGCTCATTTGTACCGCAACTTATACAGTTCTCCAGCTTTTTCAACTTTTTTTTTCAAACACCCTGATAGAGTCAATAATACAAAACACTAATGACTTTGGATCAACTAACTATTCAAAGCCCTCCAACCCGTGGATCGACATTACCCTGCAGGAAATGTTTGCCTTCATGGCCATGGTAATATATATGGGTATTGTGAAACTTCCTTCATTAACGGATTTCTGGCGAGGGGGTAATCTCTACAGCTTGCCGTTCCCTAAAAAGGTCATTACAGGGAAGAAATTTCTTCGGATCTGCCGCTCCCTTAACATTAGTAGCATGGTGGACGATGCTGCTAATGAGCAGAGAAGAGGCACAGCAGGATTTGATCGTCTCTGCAAAATAAAACCACTGTACATCGAGATGAGGGATGCCTGCAAAAGAAACTTTCACCCTGGCCAAGAAATTTCCATTGATGAGAGGATGGTGGCGTCAAAAGCACGCATCGGGCTAAAGCAGTACATGAAGAATAAGCCAGTTCGCTGGGGATACAAACTTTTTGTTCTTGCTGACTCGCGCAATGGGTACACTTGGGACTTCTTTGTATATGAAGGGAAGCTGCGAGGAAACAGTGGCAAGGGGCTCAGTTACGAGTCTGTGATGGAGCTTCTTGACACAAAGTTGCTTGGTACAGGCTACAAGTTGTTTGTAGATAATTTTTACACCAGTCCCTCTCTTTTCCGTGACCTCCTTCAGAAGAGGATCTGGGCGTGCGGAACCATACGCACAAACAGACTTGGTTTTCCAAAAACAAAAATCAATGTTCTGGACTCGAAATCTCCCCGTGGCAGTATAAGATGGATCCGAAAGGACTCCCTCCTCTTTGTCCAGTGGCGAGACACAAGGGATGTGTTTATGTGTTCCACACTCCACACAGCCCATGCGGGGGACACTGTTCGGAGGAGAGTCAGGGATCCAGATGGGCGCTGGGTGTTGAAGGACATCTCTGTTCCACCAGCAGTGAAGGAGTACAACCGGTATGTATTATATAATCAACAATCTTTTATGCTATTTGAAATTAGATAAAAAATCTCATTGTTTTTTTTATGTCCAAACAGGTGCATGGGTGGAGTGGACCTATCTGATGCCCTGATAGGTTATTACAAAGTCATCCACAAGACCCAGAAGTGGTACAAGACATTTTTTTATCACTTCATAGACATTGCGGTTGTGAATGCCTTCCTTCTTCACAAGGATATCTGTAAAGGTAAAGGAGAGGTACCCATGCACCAGAAGGCCTTTAGGGAGACGCTTGTTGAGGAGCTGGCAGCAGCAGCTGGCAGACCTGCTCCATCCCACACTCCACACACAGCACATCACAAGCCTGTGCACATCAGTGGACACAGCACTGCAGGTCGTCTGAGGTGCAGACACTGCCAGGCAAAGACGCCAATAAGGTGCTCCTCCTGCGACGTGCCTTTGTGCTTTGTCCCAAATCGGGATTGCTATAACGATTGGCATGTTGCAAATAACCTTTGAAAAATGTTAGGTGAAATCTGTTTTAGAGCTCTCATAGTTTTGTTTGAGTAGATGTGCCCCTGGAAGAGATATTTTCTTGGATTCAGAAAAATATCATTTGTAAATAGTTTGAAATACATATACATACAATGTATGTGTGTGTATATATATATATAGTGTGAGTTCAAATATTAAAGTGTTTTAGTACCATAGCACTTGTTTTGTCTCTTTTTTTGTAGAAAGTTTGGTTTCAAGAATTGAGAAAAAAAAAAAAAAACACTGTAATTTGTTTATGCTTCAGTTACTATGTGTCAGCAATTATTGCCAGTGAATCTGGATTCAGGAATATAAGGAATATAATAGCCCTAAGTGTAACCTTTCATTAGAGCCCAAAATTATGACTGCAGAGTAAAGCATTCAAGAATGGCAGCATTTTATGTGTCTATGGGCACAAAGGGTCCTTTGTGGCGCTTTTCCATTACCAGTACCAGCTCGACTCGCCTTGGCTCGCCTCGACTCGGCTCGCTTTTCGTTCCGTTTTCCATTGCAGAAAGAATCGCCACAAATAGTACCCGGTCGTCATAGCGACGCCTTTCGTTCCTCGTTGCCCCATCAAGCTCTCGCTGGATCCTCTCTAGTTCGGCAACCAAACAAAGGAATGTCTGCACCTCCTCGTTTGACCACGGCGTATTCTTCCGAGTTGCCATAATAATAGTAGTAAGTTTAGTAACTATCTCTGGCTAAACTATTTAAAAAAGGCGGGGTTATTCTGGATTTTTTTTATTTTTTTTTTTTATTTTTTTTTTTTATTGAAGAAATGTTTTACAGTAGTGCAAATATACATTTCTTAGAAATATAGAACATTTCCAAAAAAGCATCTATTGTACATAGTCAAATTTGCACAGTCAAAGGATACAGAACGAGAATAAAAAAATAAAACAATACTTAAATAAATCAAAATAAATTTTAAATAAAAATAAAAATAAAAAACGGCAGAGATATAGCTCATGGAACATGAAGGATCTCATCATATTTTTTCAGAAAAGACGTACATTTTCTATTATCGATTGTTCTTAATGATTTGATTAAATAATTGACTTCACAAAGGAAATCATTAAAAGAAGGAATTTTCTTACGAAACTTTTGCTTGTGAAAGTAAAATTTTGCCACAATGATAAGAAAGTTAACAGTAGACTCTAAAGATTTGTTAGGGTTTTCAAAACGACAAATTACATCCTTTAAGCATAGATTACTAATCACATTGGGTTATTCTGGATACTCCATCTGGCGCGTGCAATGATGACGCATTGAATAGTGACGATTCTCTCTGACCAATCAGCAGTCGGCATTGTTTTCACGTCACATTTTAGTATCGCCTTAGCTCGCTTAGAACCTCGCCGGAGGTGGTACGAAAAAAAGTACCCGAAAGCAGGTACAGGTACAACTTTTACACAGTGGAAAACCAAACAAAGGCGAGTCGAGTCGAGCCGAGCCGAGCCAAGGCGAGCTGGTACTGTGTAGTGGAAAAGCGCCTTTGGAGTCTCCAAGTGGCCTTTTTTGGGAAGCGCCTAGACATACACTTAGATAAACAGGTGTAAAACACTCATTTTCTAAGCTATTGTTATAAATTTTTAAACTGGGTTTGGTAAGGCTTCATGCTGTGATCCCATTATGTTTTCCAGCTAATAGCTCTCAGCTGTAGTTATCTGCAGGCATCTGTTTACAAAAAAAAATGTAGGCGGATTTTTTTGGGTCATTTTACATTGTGTTCAAAGTTCTATTACTCAATACCAGTAAGACTTACAGTGATTCTGACTATGTAGGAACAAACCTCTGAGTGTCACCTTTCAAAAGAAACCAAAATCATGCATATACTCCAAATGGTTCAAGAACAGCATGCAATTTAAATCTGGTAGGCCTTTTTTAGGCGTTTTAGGCAAATTTTGCAGGAACGCTAACTGGTTAAAAAAAAATTGTTTTACTAAATTAACATGAAACCTAAAAATAAAACTAGATAAAACTTAAAAAACAAGAAGAATGTTAAAGACTGATAAATATATTTTTGTAAAGACTTAATTTATAATAATAATGTATAGTTTTGCTGTACACACAAATTTTCCCTGACAGTTGATAAACTCAACTATTACCATATAAAGGTAAAAACTACTGAGAAATATTAGTTATTACAAATATGAATAAGATCCTTACAAATTATCTGAACATTAATATACAAAATCTTAAAGGTAAAATTTGCCCCTCTAGCAGTAAAAATAACCCCATGAATATGATTATCTGCTGCTCATAAAACATTTGGTTACACTTTTTTTAAGGTGTCATTGTCACAGTGTAATTATATATTTAAGTCCTGAGTAATATTATCAACTACATGTACTTACTATAGGGTTAGGGTTAGACTGTTGCATGCAGTTATGCATAATATATTGTTATTACTATAGTAACTACATGTAACATATAATGGACAATGCCAAATAAAGTGCTAGCAAACATTCACTAGTCTAGATATAAGCAGTTTTACACATTAATAGACACTGGACTTCCTTAAGAATAACTCCAACACAGCCATAAGATGATCTACACAACACTCAGCTTTACAGTTAACTGCCACACACACACACACACACACACACACACACACACACACACACACACACACACACACACACACACACACACACACACACACACACTCTTCTGTTCAATACAACACTTACACTCCTGCTGAGTAATAAAACACCACTATTCTCTCTCTACCACATACACACTTTCTCTCTCTCTCTCCCACACACACACGCACTTTCTCTCTCTAACACACAAACACTTTCTCTGTCTCTACCACATACACACACGCACTTTCTCTCTACCACACACACACTTTCTCTCTCTACCATATACACACACGCACTTTCTCTCTCTACCACATACACACTTTCTCTCTCTCTCTACCACATACACACACGCACTTTCTCTCTACCACACACACACTTTCTCTCTCTACCATATACACACACGCACTTTCTCTCTCTCCCACACACACACGCACTTTCTCTCTCTAACACACACACACTTTCTCTCTCTCTCTACCACATACACACACGCACTTTCTCTCTACCACACACGCACTTTCTCTCTCTACCACATACACACTTTCTCTCTCTCTCCCACACACACACGCACTTTCTCTCTCTAACACACACACACTTTCTCTCTCTCTCCCACACACACACGCACTTTCTCTCTCTACCACATACACACTTTCTCTCTCTCTCTCCCACACACACACGCACTTTCTCTCTCTAACACACACACACTTTCTCTCTCTCTCTCTACCACATACACACACGCACTTTCTCTCTCTACCACATACACACTTTCTCTCTCTCTCCCACACACACACTTTCTCTCTCTCTCTCCCCCACACACACTTTCTCTCTCTCTCTCTCCCCCACACACACTTTCTCTCTCTCTCTCCCCCACACACACTTTCTCTCTCTCTCTCCCCCCCACACACAGCAAAGCAGCCAGAGCAACTTTACTCACGGATATGACGATACACGTGCGAGTGACGCGGGCACGCAATTTCCCGCGAAAACCATCCGGACAGGTCTAAAATATAAACATTTATAACAGGCTCACCATATATAGTGAATCAGAGTAAGACATAAACACGTTTTAGAAGAATTGATTATGTATTAACTTATTTAAAAATCTGTAAATTTTGAACAAAAAAGTTAGTGTACCTCGATTAAAGTACCCTATTAAATAGATTTAATCTGAGATACAGTAGGACAATGTGTAAAAAGTGTAACAAAATATTAATTAAATATTATGATCACTAGTTCTTGTACAAAAAGACAGTAAGTATTTGTTTAGTAGATTACTAAGTTATAAATATATATCTAGATGACCTCAACCTGTATCATCACAAGTTTATTAAGAGACTGTACAATACAAATGAAAAATAAAATTAAAAATACATAGATGGAAAACATAAGAAAGCAAAACAAGCTTTGGACTGGTTCTGGAAATACTGTACAGCAGACACATGCTGAAACCAGAGTAACACAGATGTATCACACACCAGTCTGCGTATTGTATTCTAATAAACATACAAAAAAATATTACGGTAGCTGTCTTGGTGTACGTATACATATTTATATATAATATATAAAAAATAACTGAAATAACATTAATGAAGTTATAGGAGGTGTTCAAAGGATATTGACGAGACAGACACTATACTTTGGAAACACTTCTGCAATAAGAGAAAAACTAAATCATAAGCCAAATAAGCAAATAACATGTTTTCCATCCCCAGACTCGTGTGATGTACAGTACGATACGCCACGTTACACGGTTTAACAGGAGAAACTAAAGCACAGCCTCACTCTGTCACGAGGCTCATTATTCAGGAAATGCATCATTAAAATAGAGATTTGGAGTATATCAGCTGGTTGGGTCGTGTGTGTTTGGCGTGACGGTCCAGAACTGGGAAGAGGATTGGCCAATGAGAACAACTGGGTCATCATCATCATCATCATCATCATTTAAAAGATCTTCCCTTTCTTCTTATTCTTATCCAAAGTCCTGTGGGAAAACAGCAGGATAATGATCGCATTAGCGCCGGTCAACTCTTACGCAAGTATTCTTTCTAGTGCATCCAGTATTTAAGTTTATTTACATATATATAAGTGTGTGTACTGTGTCAAATTATTTTATATATGCATGCATATATTTAAGAAGAATGTGTTATTTAAATATGCAATATTTATATTTAATAAATTATGTATATATATGCAAATATTTCTTACATATATACATGCATGTGTGTGTATTTATATATACAAAATAATATATATACAAAGTACACACACATATTATGCAAACAAACTTTTATTTTGGATGTAATAAGAACGATTAATCGTTGCACAGCACTAATTTTTTCCATTAATTTCTCCTATAGGGATTTCAGAAAGCTATGAAGTATTTTGCAGCATCATTCGCATGCTTCATGGTAGTGCTATTTATTTTTGTGCTTATTTTGAGTCTCTGATTGGTGGAATCTTCTGTAAAGCATCATGGGTAATGTAGGTTTTCACCACGGATTCCACGGTTACATTTATTTTAAAAATAAGTTAAATCATGCATTCTGACGCTTCATCGATTTACCTCACTTTAACACTTGTAAAGCATTAACACGGTTCAGGGTCAGTTTGGACCCGGTGGAACGCAAGCTTATAAAACAGTCATAACTTCATATTTTATCATAAATAAAACCACATTGTATCTGATCAGTAACTTCTCATTAATGAGAGAATGCACACAATTTTTAGATTTGCGAATGTTACCATGTTTTTACTTCATTTACTCCCTTTATATTAATTAAAAAATAAAGAAATTCTTAAATTTAAATGTTACAAGAACCACAGCAAAAATGTGAAGTGTGATGCAAAAAATATTTTTTTTATCAATACTTATGAGAAATTACATTTACATTTATTGTAAGTTCGATCGATTTGTGGATAATGTATTACTGACGGTATGGTGGTGTTGCACACACACACTCAGTTAACAACATACTGCATATAAAAAATCTAAATGTGGAGTTTTTATATTTTTAACTTATGTTAAGCAACCTCGATTATTTTTCCTGAATACCATCACGATTGAAAATGTGACATTGATTTCCTACAACAGTTCAATAAACAGTTAAAATTAAGTCACTTACATTTTAGATGCAATATTGCCTGTTTTTGTTCAGTTTCAGCAGCGAAAATAGTTCCAAACAAAAATCACAGCAGAACCACGGCGCATCTCACAGGAACACTCAGCCTGTTTTCATTACTGAATGATTCAGCATTTTGAACGAATCATTTGAATCAAAGATTCAATGACCCATTCATAAACATCTGTCTCATTCTTGAATAAATCAGCCGTTTGAACGAATCGTTTGATTGAATGAATCAATGACTCGCTCATTATGACGGTCCCCTGCCGCCACCTAATGGCGGTTTAGTGTTATGTTTAAAAGTAGTATCATTCTTTCCAATGATCTTATTTGTATATTTAAATCAATTTCATTACATTATTTTTTGCAATTGTAATTTTTCAGTGTAAATGATTTAATTTGATCAGCCCTACCTAGGGTAACAGCCTAGTGTCTTATTATTCTAAAAAATTGAATTTATTGATCAAATTTAGGAATTTAAAATGAAAGATGAAGCATACATTTAATAAGATTGGGGGAGGAGATGCCCTTTAAAGGTGCAGATATTACAATAAATCGATTTAAATATCAAAGCTGATTGAACACTGATGAGAATATTGCTTCAGAATAAAAAATAAAATAAAAAATCCGGACAAGCAACTTTTTTACTCGGACAAGTGAAGATTTACTTGTCCGAAGGACAAGCACATGAGAAAAGGCTTAATGTCGAGCCCTGCATATAATAACATAATATTTGTACTTTAACCCATGACTGTGCAGAACGGAGTAAATTTATGAAAACTAACATTATTTTTCTTGACGAAACAGCATCAGCATTATAAATGCTTTAACCTACACATATACATGTTTCCTCCAGATGAAGATGATAAACAGAGTTCAGACTTCAAACCCTCTTTCATTTTTCACACCGTTTGGTTTATGAACTTTACGATCCAAAGACTTTAATTAGTCATTTTATTTAAATTTCTGAATTATCATATCGAGACCAATCTAACTAATATAGATCTGCGTAATTCCATGTGTAAAGCCACGGTTTACTTTCAGGTAAAAACAGACCAGAATTCAAAAAGTGTAACATTTAGTTTAAATGGTTATATTGCTTACTCTTATTATGTGAAAAAAATCTGAAAGTAAATAAATAAATGATGTGTATTTTGTGTACGTCTCAACACGCGCGTGTCCCTGGATCACCAAACCGAGTCGCACGGGTGTATCTGGGGCAATATCGAACAATACATTGTACGGGCCAAAATTATCGATTTTTATTTTATGCCAAAAATTATTAGGATATTCAGTAAAGATCATGTTCCATGAAGATATTTAGTAAATTTCCTACCGTAAATGTATAAAAAATATATTTTTGTGAGTGAATGCAGCAAAATCGCAAACATTACTTCACAACTTTAAAGACGATTTTCTCAATGTTTAGATTTTTTTGCACCCTCAGATTCCAGATTTTCAGATATTGTCCTATCCTAAGAAACCATACATCAATGGAAAGCTTATTCATTCAGCTTTCAGACAATGTATAAATCTCAATTTTAATTGACCCATGTGACTGGTTTTGTGGTCCAGGGTCAAATATTGAAAGTTTAATTTTAATACTAATCTGAATATTTTTTTATTTGCTTGTTTTTGCACCTCTTCTGGGTGAAAACACACGTGAACGCAATAGAAAGACGCAGTAAACGCACATTTTCTGCTGCTCCAGGATCCGCTGCTGGGTCTCCCAGGTCGACCTCTCGTCCTCGAACTGACGTCTCCTCTCCTCCAGCTCCTTGTGCTGAGCCTCCAGGTTCTTCTTCATCTGCTCGTGGCGTCGCTGGAGCTGAAGATCACACAATCCGATCAGCTTTATTTATACAGCGCTGCTTAATATACAGATCGTTTCAAAGCAGCTTTACAGAGATAACAGGAAAATAATGCAACACGGAAACCCGTCAAATCAAGCACAGAGGGCAGACTTAAGACCGTCACACCACAACTATAACGATAAAGATATGATGAACGACATCGTTGGGATCACTTTCAGAACGATTTTGTTTTCCAGCTAATGAACGATGCAACACTGACAGCCAATCAGAATCCACTCGAATTTAAAGTATTAAAGTATAAGTTAAATTGTTTTGCTATATTCACCTGGAGTGTGTTGCCTTGAGTTATTTGTTATACAGCTTTACATTGTAAAGGCCCGTTCACACCAAGGATGATAATGAAAAAGATAGTCTAAAACTTGTTCTCAGTATTAAAGAACATCAGAGTCCACACCACAGCTATAACTATAACGATATAGAGAAACAATATACTATATCACTTTCAGAACGATGGATTTTTTCAGCTGTTGAACGATGAAACACTGACAGCCAATCAGAAAACATGCTAATTTAAGGGCTCGCGCATTTAAAAGGGCAGACGACATTTAATCACCGAGATCCAGAAAAATCCTCTGTTCAAGAAACTGGATATGGAAAACAATGGTTCATAGCCTCTGAATAACCAGAAGTATTCGCTCAGGCATCAGCACTCGTTTACACGACATCATCTTGCTTCTGTTGAAGTTGCGGTAAAAAAAGCGAGGTGTTTTTATTCCGCTATATTGACCCGTCAGCTGAACCCTGTTAGATTATTAGATGATGACACTAGCTGGAAACACAGCTTGCTGAGGACATCTGCTGGGTAAAGCCTGTCAATGCAGCAAGAACAGCAGAAACATGTTCAGTGACGCTGTACACACTCTGAAACCGCGGCGCGAGCTTAAACACACACACCTATCGTGCGCTGGTGTGGACTCAAATATAGTTATGGTTATCGTTCTCAGTGTGAACGGCTCTTTACGCTAAAGGACGGGCTCTGAAAGTGCTATTTTAGTATTATTAAGAAACTATTATAGTTTTTCAGGGTTGGTACAGATACTGTAAAATGAAATCCCAGGACTTTTCCAGCTCTACTTCAAGGACTATAATCAGAGAGTATTTTTAAAAACTTTAAATTACAGATATAAAAGGTATCCAAAATACAACTCGCAACGCATTTAATAATATATTAAATAAAGTTTATAATGGCTATTATTGTTTAATAAATAATATTTATATTATTATGTTGGCGTACTTCGTATCGAGACTTCGTATTATACTAGTTATATTATATATTTATTATATTGTATACAAGTTTAAATAATTATTTTTTTTATTAGTTTTTTATAAATGTCTATAGTTTTTCATTTTTGTTTCAGTTATTTTAGTACATCAATTTAAACTAAATAACTGTTGTTATATTTTAATTAATGAATTATTTTTTTGTTTTTAGTTAAAGTTTACTATAATTAGCCTGTTGTGAAAATGTTCATATAAAAGAATACATACATAGAAGGAATATAAAAGAAAATTATTAAATATGATTAAATATCATTGTGTTAATTTCTGAAAAACAGTGTGTAAACATGACTTGATTATTTTTATCCATATTCTTACTATTTTACTTCTTGCATTTAAACATGTTGCATTTAAAGTGGTTATATGAATCAAACTGCGGTTCCTTCTAAAACTAATTAAAATAATTTAATTATTTAAATTATTTAATTGTTAAAAAATAATTTAAATAATAAATAAATAAAATTAAAAATCTATAAAATTAAAAAATTAAAAATAATAAAAAAATAAATACAAATGAAAGTAATAAAAATAAATCAAATTATTTTTTAATAACAATTTTAAAATAAAAAATTAAATCCAAGAGCAAATATACTGAGTTTATATTATACTATTAAAATATTATATATTCAAAAATATAGGGATATTAATTGAGATTTGTCACCCAATCTATTCCAGGACCCGCGGTGTGTGTGTGTGTGTGTGTGTGTGTGTGTGTCAGTACCTCTGCCTCTGAATCTTTCAGCTTCTGGATCTTCTCCTTGACCTTCATCTCGAAGACCTGCTCCATCTCCATCTCCATCTTCTTCATCTTCGACACATGCTCTCGCCTCTCCTCCTCCATCTGGGCCAGGGGACTCCTGCCATAAACACACGCAATCAACAACCCCATCAGTGTGTGTGTGTGTGTGTGTGTGTGTGGGACACCCGAGACCACAGAACATCTCTGCGCTTCAGTCTTGCTCAGGCACAGGGAAAAGAGGAAGAACAAACACACATCTTGATTTCAGAGGAACCTGAAAGCTGTTAATGGCCAAAGCTTGTGCTGATCAGGATGAGTGAGCGGAGCAGAAAGCTGCGAAGAGGAGCGCATGGAACATATTTTGATTGAAATGATGATGCATCTCAATTTTTCGTCACTCAAAACAATTAGTAGCTCTTATTACAGTCCCTCCAGTTTTCCACGATCGCTGAATACAACGCAAAATCAACAAAAATGTCACATTTTGGTGCGATCCTGGATAATTTATCATTTCACCGCAACATAAATCGTAAACCTTTCCTGTAACTCAAAAGGTAGAGCATTGGCGCTTGCAACGCCAAGGTCATGGGTTCGATTCCCAGGGAAAGCAAGAACTGATGAGAATGTTAAATGTACCTTGAAATGCAACGTAAGTCGCTTTGGATAAAAGCGTTACATTTGGATAAATGTAAATAAATTGCAAAAAATACTTTTAATCACAAAAATAAATAATGTGATCTAATTGGATTATCCCTACTTTATTCTAAGCTGTAATGCATTATTTTCACAAGGATACAGACGTTGTGACTATTTTGCATCTAACATAATGCATAATATGGTAAATGTGATATCCTAATTATAAATTATTATTTTTTTCAAATTTTGCGCATAATTCCGGAAATTATCACCAAAAAATCAGTCATTTTGATCGCAGAAACCACAAAAAAAATATCACTAAATCCTGTAGGGACTGTTATTAATGGAACATAAGCAGAATGAATTGTTTTGTGGATCAAAGTTGGAGAAAGACTTGAGATGCATCAGTCAATCAATCTTTTCTCCCGCCCAGACACTGTTCCTGGACCATATACTTCACATCGGGAACATGAGGATCTCGATCACAAGCTCTATTAATCCCCGGGAAAAAATAGTTGGAAAAGGAGAGATGACGACAGACACTGTTCCCAGAGGAAGAGAGGATCCACACTACACAGGGATTTGGAAAAAATATAAATGACCACTTACATGCCGTCAACCGTGTCATCTCTAAAAAACAAAAACACACACACTTAGCATGCTGCAAATCATACACTAAAGAGCAAAATAATGTGTGAACAGAAGCAAGTCTGATTTTAACACTTTCAGTGTGGTTTCCTGCAAGATGAAAGTTCAGGTAGGTCATGTGACTGGCTAGTTGGAAACGTGAGAGACTCATGCAGGTGTGCTTGTGTTAAGAGTTACTCTTCTTGGCCACAGCAAACTCTCAAACTTAGAGTCAACAAGAGAAACGCTATTTTTCAAGCTATTTAAGAGATCTGGAAAGTAAAAGTCAACATGAAATCAAAATCGACCCCATTTACATATATTATATTACATATTTTAATTTGTTATATTTTTTAATCGCACTTTTTAACTAGCAATCCTAACTCTTGCTGGCAAATGGATAAAATAAAGGGTAACACTTTCTATGAAGCCCATTATAATGAATTATAGCTCAATTTTTACTTATTGCCATTTTATAAATACATTTATTAAGACTCATTACGACCTATACTGCATTATAAGAGCAATTATTATTTTTTATAATTACTTATAAGTCATGCATTTGTGTTTTCAATGCGTATGCTCATAATCCATTATAAACTGATTTATAGGTATTAATAGTCAGTCGTATGGTTCAATTAATGCACTTATAAAGATGCCGTATGTATTGCTATAATATTATATTATAGTTGTAATGAATTTAGTAATTTAGATTGATTTCTGTCAAATAAGTGAATATATTGTTATTAATAGCCGTGGTGTGTTCTTATAAATATCATTGTGAGTGATTATACAGTTACTAACCTCTATAAATGCATCATTGATGGCGTTAAGTAATTTTAATTAAAGACATAATTGATAAATAATCTGTACAGCATACAAGTGTCTCTGGACCTATTTCATATTTGATCATTTATAAATAAGTTTATAATGGATTATGAGCATGCATATTGAAAAAGCAAATGCATGACTTATAAGTAACTATAAAAAATAATATAAATGTAACTATAACTGTTCTTATAATGCAGTATAGGTCTTAACAAGTCTTTATAAATATATTTATAGAATAGTAATACTTTGAATGAATTACAAGCCCATTTATATTTATAAGCATGGGCTTCATAGAAAGTGTTACCAAATAAAGTAATGCACTACATTTCCCCCTGAATGAATATCCTGTTCGACTTGTTAACAGCATTTCATGTTGATTTTCAAACAGAAGTAGGCCGGCCACAAATGTAAGTATGGCGGTTTACAGTTTCTCTGTTTTACCAGACAACAGGAAATGATGCAACATTAAATGTTACAATGCCAACTGAGCATCACTTAAATAAAAAAACAAATTCAGGGAAATGAAGGGTCTCCATCAAAAAGCATGTCTCCCACTTTACAAACGTTCATTATTAAAGTTAATACGGTTATATTGGGTTTATTTTCAGGATTGACGCTTGCTTTCCCCCCTGAAAAAGAATCATTTGAAAATGTTCTAAATAATTTGTCTTATACGGAGAATCATTTACTAGCAAAATCTTTTAATTTATGTGAATACAAAAACGACAGTTTTCAAATATTTTTACTTCAAACTGTATTTATGTAATAATTATGAAATTATGTTTATTCTAAATATTGAATTAAATGCCAGATAAAGATTTTGTAATAATCATAACAAAAAATAACGAAAATTCAACATAATGCAGGACTTTTAATTATCAAAAAGCTCAAAATACACCAGGACTCTTATTTTGAAATGTCTTCACTGCTTTCCAGCTGCTCATTCAAACATATGAGAAAGCTAGAATATGATTTCTTACAATCATCTGAAACATATTCCAATACAAACACCATGAAGTAAACATTGCATTAAAGAGCATGTTTCTTGATTCAAACAGACATTGAGAATTGCTTAATATTAGTGATATAATATCAGTAAACGCTTACTTGGTGAGCTGGCCTCTGGTTCTGTTGTTGTCGATGCCGTTACAGGTGACGGCCGCCAGCTTTCTGCTTCTGTAGTTCTCATAATGGACGTTATTCGTTACGTCCTTGAGGTCCTGCATGTGTGTTCTGACACAAAACACCTCGTACTTTTAATATTACATTTAATATTCAACAATAATATTGATCTCCTCCACTGACACCATTATATGAGAACTGAGCTGGACGATGACATCACAGTTTTATCCAGAATGGCTATATTTATATATATATAAATAAACTAAATTAATAACTTTTTTACAACAAAAATTAACCATCACTGAACTTACTTAAGCTGGACTATGACACTATTTTCTTCTAGAAATAAACTCTGTTGCATTATTTTCCTGTTATCTCTGTAAAGCTGCTTTAAAACACTCTGTATTGTAAAAAGCACTACAGAAATAAAGTGACTTGACTTGAAAACGGGTACATTTTTATACAATGACATCACAAAGTATAAAGACAGAACAGTCATGCTTAAAGCATACATGTCATTACATTAGATACAGTACATAAAAGAGATAAGATGTTTTTACCTGATGAGCATATTCCTTACGAGTGTGAAGTCACAGTGGTCTCCATTCTCAACTGGGTAGAAAAACACAGGAATCAAGTTTTAAACGCATCGAGATATTATTCAGATGCCATTTATAGTGGTCGACTGATGGACAGAGATTGACCTCACACACAGCAATTACAGCATATAAACATATCCAGGAAAAACAACAGTAAAAAAAAAATTAAGATGTAAATCATCTGTTTTCTATGTGAATATATAGTAAAGTGTAATTTATTCCTGTGATCAAAGCTGAATTTTCAGCATCATTACTCCAGTCTTCAGTGTCACATGATCCTTCAGAAATCACTATAATATGATGATTTGATGCTCAAGAAACATTTATGATTATTATCAGTGTTGAAAACCATTCTGATTTTTTGAAACCATTACACTTTATTTTTTCAGGATTCAGGATAAATCAAAAGAACAGCATTTATTTGAAAAAGATTTTGAAATAGTCTTTACTGTAACCTTCGATCAATTTAATGCTTACTTTCTAAAAAAAGAAATATTAAATGCATTCACTACAGAAACTCCAAAGACTTTGATTACATATCCAGGAATAATTTCCTAATATTTTCAGGTTTTCCATGGCCGAGTTTAATTAAATATTCTCAAATTAACTGATTCTTCACAAAAAGCAAAATTACCATCCATAACCTGTAACCTTCTCAGCGAAACGATTGCACATGTGAGATTAAAACTGAAACTCTAAACACTGAGAACGCGCACCTTCTGCCACTCCCCACGGATACTGCCGACCTCTGACCTTCTTCCCGTTCGCCTCGATGATAGTGTTGCTCCCAACCACAGCCAGGGGCAGCCGATCCTGTGAGTGTGTGTGTGAGTGTGTGAGAGAGAGTGTGTGTTTGAGTGTGAGAGAGAGTGTGTGTGAGAGAGTGTGTGTGTGAGAGAGAGAGAGAGTGTGTGTGTGTGTGTGTGTGTGTGTGAGAGAGAGAGAGAGAGAGAGAGTGTGTGTGTGTGTGTGTGTGTGTGAGAGAGAGAGAGAGAGAGAGAGAGAGAGAGAGAGAGAGTGTGTGTGAGAGTGTGAGTGAGAGAGAGAGAGAGTGTGTGTGTGTGTGTGTGTGAGAGAGAGAGAGAGAGAGAGAGAGAGAGAGAGAGAGAGTGTGTGTGTGTGTGTGTGTGTGTGAGAGAAAATTTGAACAAACCTTTATTACAAATACAATTCACAGTATACTCAAATTAGGGCTGCAACAAACGATTATTTTGATAATCGATTAATCTAACGATTATTAGAACGATTAATCGACTAATTGTCGATTATTTCACCGACTAATCAGTAAGTTTGGAACGATTATTCAGCTTTTTCAATTAGTTAAAACATTGAGTTATACATATTCTTAGGCCCCGTCCACACTACTGCGTTTTCATTTAAAAACGGAGACCTTTTGCTACGTTTGCACCTCCCGTCCACACTAAAACGGGAAAAACGAAGACCCAAAACGGAGAAGTTTAGAAACGCTGCAGCTCCGTTTTTCGTTTTGAATCTCCGGAGGGCGTTTTAGTGTAGACGGCACAAAACGGAGGAGTTTAGAAACGATGACGTAGAAGGTCACGCTCGGCTCTATCATTGGGTGTCATCACCCATGACGTATCCTTCCCTGATTCGTCAGCCACCCATCACATGTCCCGTCACCGGAAGAAAACAAACAAAAACATCCTGGACTACGTAGCTGATGTTAGTGAGTGTAACATGGATAACGAATTACAAGCGTTACTGACTTTGATGTCTTTGTTAGCAGCTGTTGTGCAAGCAAATTCTGCATTTTACAATGCTATAACTGCCTACATGCACCGGAGGCAAACTATTATTCGAGCGATCTATGACAATTCCCGTGTGCAGCGGCGGTATCAACCGTACATGGAGCGTCGGTTTTGGGTTAAGCTTCGACATTTTCTAATCTTTGCAGAGGTAGCTAACGTTACTTGCTTCCTCATCAAATCTGAGGAATAGTCCATCCGTTTCCTGTTTACACCGGCACGCGCATGCACAGTGTGGAGAATGGTCACGTGATCCGAGTTTTCAGTCGTTTTAATGTGGACGGAGATCAATTCTAATACGCAGCTAAAACGCTGGTGTGGACGGAGATCGTTTTCGTTTTAATTCTCCGTTTTTAAACGAAAACGCAGTAGTGTGGACGGGGCCTTACTATAATATAAAAAAATTAAAATCAGTTCAGCTTTTGAAATAGTTGTCTTAATGAACGTTGAGCCAACTAAACAGGTCATTCTCTTTAAGTTTTCAGACCAACTCAAATCACACACAAATGCTCTCTAAGCATTGTTGAATAGGCCCACTGCTTTTCTTACAACTGAAACAGAAAAAGGGACATTTACTTCAGGACACAAAGAATGGTAAAATATTAATCTGCAAACCATTATTATAAGTATAAAATTACAATCGTTTTTTTACATGACAATTGAGCTGACAGAGACGTTCTCATTCACCTTTTAATTTACAGTATGAAACAGTAACTGCCATGATATTCTTCCTAACATCTCCTTTTGCAAGTCATGATTATGGAACAAAATACAGGCAAGTGATAAGACTATAATACCTAATAGTGTTACAAAAATAAAAACAGCCCTGACTCCTAAGCTCGATCAAGCTTTATTTTATGCAAAATAAATCATCACATTACTGTAATTATATTATTATTGATAATATTATTAGTAGTATTGCATTCTCTAATAAAGAGATGTACCGCTAGTTAGTTAGCTCTAGCTGGAGAACACTCGGTTCTCACGGCTCCTCTTGTGGCGGGATGTTTCCGCTGTAAGTGCTCAAACGTGCATGTTGTGCTCCCGTGAAAAGCGAGTTCCGCCTTGCATGTATTGCACACGACAGCATTCTTGTTTTGAAGTTTTGTGAAACTTTCCCAAACAAACCTTGCTAGTTCGGATTCGTTTGCACTCCGTCATAATTCGCGCTGTTTTTTCTTTTACCAATAGCATTTGTAAGGGCTGCATTACAGTCTAGCGCTACAGCGTCGTAGCGGTCAAATCGCGATATTGCACGCCCTTACATTAGGTCACGTGGGATCAAACGACTACTCGACAACAATGATATTTGTCGACAATTTTTTATTGTCGACATTGTCGACTAATCGTTTCAGCCCTAATTCAAATTACAATATGCATAAATATAAAGAGCAACCCTAACTCATAACAAATGTGAAACCAAATCCCCTTCAAATACACACAACGCCTCATTACAACACCAGATACCTTCAAAAGTGATAATATCATCTATATGCTTGTATTAAGCAAAATCAAATCAATATTCTTGCTTGCACCATGTTTGAAAACACAGCAACTTCATTCTGCTCAAAATTTAGCTCTACTTTCTTTTTCCTACTTCTATAACTAGCCAAATTTTGCTTGGCCTAAAACACAAATCAACAACTGACATACAAATCTTTTTTTCCAACACATTTAAAACCGAAAAATAAATAAGACCGTAGAAAAAGTTTCATTACACCTCTGAAAAATATTTCCTAAAGAAATCTTGCGCAATTTACAAATGCATAAAAATGTTTTTTCTCTCAGTGCAATAAAGGCATTCAGCATCATCTCAGGATTTAAAGCTGAAATAAATAAAGCATTGGCGGCGACATGAAGGATTCTCCACTGAAAGTCTTTATCATCAACGGTGGTTTATAAAGTGCTCTCCACTCACGTTTTCTGTACACATTCAATTTAAAAAATTCACGCCATGGAGTATCAGTTTTCTTATTTAACTTTTGTTTGTTAAAAATAATGACACAGTACTTATACAAAGCTTTCCCAGTCCTAGAAACAAGTCTAGATAGAGAGACTCACGGATGGCGGAGTGCTAAAGCAACAGCCTCTCAATGAATGTACAGTCCACAGATTCAGATTCAGATCTTTACCACGATTACATTACAAGAGAGACTTTATTCTGCCATTTGAACATCATTTCAAGAGGACAGATCACCGAAAACTGAATATTTCTTATTTTTCTTTTGAAATAAGTGTTTAAATGTACAAAGTACAACACGAGACTCCTCCTTCAGAACATTTAATAAAACTAAGCCGCAAAAACATTTAGTTTAGAAATGGTTTTGTTGCTTATATCACAATCATTGGAACAATGCATGTTCTAGATATTGAATTAAATGCCATGTAAAGTTACTTCTTAGCTGAGAAACTAATAATAACCAAGAATTTTTTTTTGGTATCTTACAACCATCTGCTAAATATTCCAATACAAATACCAAGTATATCATTTCATATTTGATGAAAGTCATAATTCATCAACAGTGGATAATTAATAAATTGGCATTAATGTGCGGTAATTATTGATTGTGAACTGCTCTGAAACCGTGAGCGCTGCACTTTGACTATGAATGTGCAGCGCTTATATTTAGATATTAATATTTATTATATGAAATCATCACCAAAAATCACATTAAGCTGTATCGTGATTCTCTTAAAGGGTAAGTTCGGCGTTTTACAAGTAAAGCCCTGTTTTAAGATCGTTTCTGATGAAATCGAACGGTTAAGATTAAAATTTGGACACATGCTGCTGTCCCGAGAATTTTAGGTTTCTGTGTTAGCACCCCCCCAACTATACAATGGTTTCATAGGGGCACTGGAACAATCATTCATATAAACGCATCAAACTTTAGTCATCAGAAACGATCTTAAAACAGGGCTTTACTTGTAAAACGCCGAACTTACCCTTTAAAGGATTAGTTCACCTCAAAATGAAAATTTCCTAATAATTTACTCACCCCAATGACATCAAAGATATCCATGTCTTTCTTTCCTCAGTAGACGAGAAAATACGTTTTTTGAGGAAAACATTTCTGGATTTTTCTTCGAATAATGGACTTCAATGACAACCAGCGTTTTGAAGTCCAAATCAATGCAGTTTCTAAGGTCTTTGAAGTGCTTGAAACGGCTGTGCACGATCAGCTGAGGAGGAGGGGCGTATCGAGCCAAACGATACGGCAATTTAAAATTGTTCGGATTGAGCTGATCTTCAACGCGCCGGGAACTACGTCATCACTTTGAAAGGTCACGCTCGATGTCGCGGGCGCCGGCGGAAGTACCGGGCGCGCCCGCGACATCGACATCGAGCGTGACCTTTCAAAGTGATGACGTAGTTCCCGGCGCGTTGAAGATCAGCTCAATCCGAACAATTTTAAATTGCCGTATCGTTTGGCTCGATACGCCCCTCCTCCTCAGCTGATCGTGCACAGCCGTTTCAAGCACTTCAAAGACCTTTGAAACTGCATTGATTTGGACTTCAAAACGCTGGTTGTCATTGAAGTCCATTATTCGAAGAAAAATCAAGAAATGTTTTCCTCAAAAAACGTATTTTCTCGTCTACTGAGGAAAGAAAGACATGGATATCTTGGTTGGCATTGGGGTGAGTAAATTATTAGGAAATTTTCATTTTGAGATGAACTAATCCTTTAACACTTTTATTAAACCGTTTAAAGTTTATGACCTTACTTTTGTGTGTGAAATGTGTGTGAAATGCTTGCACTGTCTAGTCCTGATTACACACACGTTGTCAAAAGACTTCAATTATGATTGTTTGTTTGTTTTATCTGGGAAAGAATGCTTGCACAAATGTGGAACTCTTACTTTGATTTTCTTCACAATCTTGTTTTCTTCCTCATCATCCGTCTCTGGAAACTCGTAGATTTTGATCTTGTGCTCCAGGATTTCTCGCATAATCTAGAGAAACATAAAAACGTCACAACCTTTCAGAGGATCGCCACGAGCGAGTGTTTAGGGTTGAGGAACATCCTCTGTTTATTTATTTGTGCTCAAATCTTTTAATCTGATCTTTCCCGTCTGGGCGTCATTTCTGTGCTCCTGTTCCTGGTTCCTGCAGAGATAATACTCTGACAGATGGCAAAACGCTCAAGACACACACACACACACGGTGCCGGAGGCCTGAACTCCTGCTGTCTCTTCTTGCCTTTTCCTTAAAGGGATAGTTCACTCAAAAATTTAAATTAGCCCATGATTTACTCACCCTGAAGTCATCCTAGGTGTGTATGACATTCTTCTTTTAGACGAATACAACCGGAGTAATATTTTAAAAAAATGTCCTGACTCCTCCAAGCTTTATAATGGCAGTGAATTGACGTTTCTGTTTTTAAGTCCATAAAAGTGCATCTATCCATGATAAAAGTGCATCTATCCATGATAAAAGTGCATCTATCCATGATAAAAGTGCATCTATCCATCATAAAAGTCCATCTATCCATGATAAAAGTGCATCTATCCATCATAAAAGCGCATCGATCCATCATAATAGTGCATCTATCCATGATAAAAGTGCATCTATCCAAGATAAAAGTGCATCCATCCATCATAAAAGTGCATCTATCCATCATAAAAGTGCATCTATCCATGATAAAAGTGCATCTATCCATGATAAAAGTGCATCTATCCATGATAAAAGTGCATCTATCCATCATAAAAGTGCATCTATCTATCCATGATAAAAGTGCATCTATCCATCATAAAAGTTGAGTAAATCATGGGCTAATTTAATAGGGAGTTTAAATGGAAATGGCTTGGTGGCCGACTAACCTGTTTCTTGAACTGTTGGCACTCTTCGGGGGTCAGAGTATCTGCTTTGGCAATCAGTGGGATGATGTTGACCTTCTCATGCAACCGTTTCATAAACTCGATGTCCAAAGGTTTCAGTCTGGTGCAAAAACATACAACACAACACCATGTTAAAGATGTAATGATGAAAGTTCTCTCATTGTCTTTAGTGGTGTTAAAGACTAACCTAAGAATCCCTGAAACTACAGTCGTGGGCAAAAGTGACGACATCATTCTTGCCGACATCATTCTTTAGTCAAATATTATTGAAAAAATGGTTAAAGTCCCCCTGTAGTTAAAACTGGTATCCCTTAAAACTCATCTTTGATCACCAAAATGACATATTTGGGCATTTTCTCTTCAAGCCTTAAATATCTTGAATGTAACTTGACACCCTTGCCTCATTTAGTATACGTGGATCTATGAATATGCAAATGAGCCCCGCCTCCACTCACTCACTCACTCACTCAGAGATCCACTGGTTGACGATCACACGTTGATCTGATTGGTTACAAGGTAGTTTGTGACGTCAGAAACACCAGCGATTTCAAAGCGTGTTTTTGAGACTGTCTTTGGTTCACTGCAGTTTTAAGCAGAAAATACTCAGCAATGCTGTCGACTTATGAATTTACACACGTTTTTCTTAAAGCGTATTAAAAACTCCACATAGACATATAAACAACATTAAAAGCAGGATTTTCACCACTGTGGGACTTAAGGCCCGTTCACACCAAGCACGATAACTATAAAGATAACAATAAAGATATCATTCTAAAAATCGTTTTCCATATTAAAGAATAACAAAGTTCACACCAGAACTATAACGATAAAGATATGAGGAACGATATCGTTGGGATCACTTACAGAACGATTTTTTTTCCAGCTGTCGAACGATAAAACACTGACAGCCAATCAGAATCCATTCTAATTTAAAGGTCTCGCGCATTTAAAATGGCAGATGACATTGCAGAGAAGTTAATCGTCGAGGTACAAAAAAATCCTCCACTGTTTGACAAGTCAAACCCCCTCTTCAAGGATACGTTAAAAAAGATGGATATATCATGTATGGAAAGCAATCGGTCGTATCCTGGGAATAAATGGTGAGAAGTATTAACGATGAGATATTATGCAGTCTAGCATAGTGTAACAAAATTACCTCAGGTGGGCTATCCAGCGCTAGTTTTGACAACATTGCTGAAGTTGCAGTGAAAAAGGCGTTGTATACATAAAGGCGATGATTTTACATCATCATATCACTGGTCATGTTTTTCTTCCTATTATAAAAGAGGACGTATTCTGCTTTTTCCAAGTTCATCTTTCTTCAGTGTGTAATATTGATGTTTGAGCATGAAAAAGCTGTGCAAAGTCTCTCTATATCAGTGTCAGTGTTCCTGAACTCCTGAAACGCCTCCATTGTATCTTGAGTTTCTTCCGGGAACGAACACGTCACAGTATTCCTCATTATAATAATTCATACGCAGAATAAAGGGGCGGGGCCTGGTTGAGTTAGTTAGTAGTGTTAAACTGGCGGTTATGGTAAGGGGCGGGACATTTCCCAAACACACTCGAATCGCTCGACCAATCACAACACACTGCTCAAGCCGACCAATCAGAGCACAGTGTGCTTTTCAGAAGGAGGGGCTTCATAGAGACAGGAAGTAAACAGAGCGTTACTGACAACAGTGTTTCCCCTACAATGTATTCAGTAGCGGCGCAGCGCCGCCGCTGGATTTTCAGCGCCGCTGTAAAATCTTTACATGATCAGTAATATCACGACATTCTCTTCATTCACTTACACACCTAAAAACCCTGAGACATGGCGACCGGCGGCGCTGCATGCGGTGGCTCTGAATCCACTTGTAAACAAGGAGGAAAGAGCCACATATGGAGATATTTTCGATTAGGCTAATGTCACGTTGCCATAAGGGGCCGTTCACATAGCGCGTTTTTTGCGCGTGCAAATTCATTATTTCAAATGCGGGCGGCACGCTCTTTTTCCCAAGCGCCCCTCTGTTCATGGTTGCATAGCAACGACAGACGCCAAGGGAGAGCAAGCGCTTGTGGAAAGGAGAAAGCGGTACGAACTGCGCTCTCCATGATGACGAGGAAGTATCACCTACTGCTCATAGTCCTGATAGTTAACGTTAAATCATATTTAATTTTTCACATGAGTCTACTAAACTTGTTGGTGTCCTTCAGAAATCATTCTAATATGATATGTGATGCTCTTTTCTTTTTTTTCAAAGATTCTTTGATTAATAAAAAGTTAAAAAGAACATCATGTAATAATATTTCACAATATTAGGCTACTGTTTTTTCTGTTTTTTTTTTATTAAATAAATGCAGGCTAGATGAGCATAAGACTTCTTGCAAAAACAAAAAATACCCCCACGATCATTCAATTACCAAAGAGCCTTAGAGATCTTCTATGTAAAGGCCAGAAAAATTAAGTGCTCACAGATTGGGTGTGGCCTTTCCCATTAACATAAAATTTTCAATAAATTGTAAATAATCTTTTTCTGGGTTGTGCTGTTTCATTTTTCCCCTAAACAATTTCTACCAAGCGTAAAATGAACACAAAAGAAAAACATGAATAATCCTGTCTAAAATTATAAAATTAAGGTTTCTGTTTGTGACTGCAGTTCAAGGTACGTGCTGCAATAATCATGCCTTGAATCAGTTGATGGTATGTCATATTTGTTTTTCTTAAAATGTCCATTTCTATCCACAAAACTTGCCAGAAGTCATGGTTTAAGGTTTTTTAAAAAAAAAAATCTTCCAGGGTGCATGCCCCCGGACCCCACCACGCGCGGCTTGGTAACAACCTCGGGCACGTAACAGCACCGCTGCTGGAAAAATTTCTAGGGGAAACACTGGACAGACTGGGAAGAGAGGAGCCGCAACAATGGAGAATATGAGGGAAATAATGCATTCAAACCATAGACTGTAAATAAATGTGTGTGTGACGTCACGCGTAGTGTTTCTGAAGAGCATTTTTGAAGCCCAAAGTGGGCGGAGCCGGCCGTTGCCATCTTGGCAGCGTCACTCCCGGATAAACGAAAATGTGAAGCGAGGCGGATTAGCTGAGGTGACGTGACGCTAACAGACAAACGGCAAGTAGTGACATCAGCTGCAATCCACCTGTCACTCAAGTGGCCACGCCCTTAATTATGTAGAACTTTAAGGCTTAATGTAATTTAAACGGATGAGATATAACAAAAATTCACGCCCCTCACAGTCGTCATGAAGGATAAACTTAGCTATAAAGACCAAAACCACTATTTGCACCAGACTGTAAACATTCAGTTTTTTCTGCTGTAAAGTTGGGTATTTTAACAAGAGGGTTTATGGGATTGACTCTCTTTTGCAGCCGGTCTCTAGTGGCCAGTCGATGAACTGCAGTTTAATCACTTCAGTGTTGGATTAAAGAGAGAGACGGGAAGGTTGTCACTTGATTCAAACCCAGTATAAACAAAACCAAAGCCTTGTAAAAGGGCAGAACAGGTCCTCTTTAAGAGTAATAAAGAGCAATAGAGAGCATCTGATCACTCACCCATGTCCTGATGGTGCGATGAAGTACAGGCAACAGTGAACTCTGCTGTCCGGCATCTGCCGTCTGTTTACACGGGACTCGGCGTTCAGGTAATCCTCAAACTTACTGTCAATGTGATCAATGACCGGCTGCCAGCTGGAGCAGAACACAGAGATTCAGGACACGCTTTAGGTTCACAGGAACACCATCTAATTATATCAAGCAAACTGACATTAGGGCTGCACAATACATCGAAATTATCGAAATATCGCAAATGTATACACTACAGTTCAAAAGTTTGGGGTCAATACGATTTTTTTTTTTAAAGAAATTAATACTTTTCATCAGAAAGGATGCATTAAATTGATCAAAGGTGACAGTAGACATTTATAATTACGCAAAATATTTTTTTTAATTAAATGCTTTTCTCTTCTGAAAAAATCCTGAAAAAAAAGAATCACAGTTTGCACAAAAATATGGAGCAGCACAACTGTTTTCAACACTGATAATAATCATAAATGTTTCTTGAGCATCAAATCATCATATTATAGTGATTTCTGAAGGATCACGTGACACTGAAGACTGGAGTAATGATGCTGAAAATTCAGCTTTGATCACAGGAATAAATTACACTTTAATATATATTCACATAGAAAACAGATGATTTCCATTGAAATAATATTTCACAATATTACTGGGGTTGTTTTGCATTTTTAATCAAATAAATGCAGCCTTGGTGAGTAGACGAGACTTCTTTTAAAAACATTAAAAATCTTATTGACCCCAAACTTTTTAACGGTAGTGTATATCGCGATATACATATCGCAACGCCTTACAATAACTGAACAAAAGACAAAGAGAAAATCACTCACTGCTCTCGGCTGAATAACTTTTGTATCTTTAATAAGAATCAGCATATATATTTAATTCACACAGTGAAAACTAAGCAGTTTTTTTACATTTGATTATTCAGTTTCTGTTGTTAAATAAACCTGAAACCCTAAACCCGAGGTTTACACTGATGTTAAAGTAACACTTCTTATGCGACAGTAAAACACTGATGTTCACTTTCAGAAGTTGTAGGGATGTTTTCTTGTCTCAAAAAGAATGTAAAACACGTATGTAGGTTATATAATTTTAAATATATTTTACAGATAATTTATGTTTATTTTACACACTTTAAGCATTATCGTATCGAATATCGAAAAAAATCTTCAACATTAAACCATGCTGTGATAATTATATCTGCCACTCGACCAAAGTCGTTCTCACCAGTTGCTGTTGTCCACGGCGTCTCCAAACCCAGGAGTGTCCACTATCGTGAAGAGAAGCTGCACGCCCCCCTCCTTCATCAGCACCTTCGAATGCTCCACCTGCGGTCACAGAGCATCTGAATTACCTTACGAATGGCGGATGTAAAAGCTATGTAAAAGTCTGCTTGCGCACTTTTGGTGTCTGATACACACTGGCTATCAGTGGCGAGTGATTAAGGTCAGGAATCGGACATTTGTTATAAAATTTTAATTTCGATTGCTCTTATGGATTCCTTTGTGAGCATTTCAATATGATTTTAAACCATTCAAGCGTGAGATGACTCGCTCACTTGTTTTATGTTCTGCACTCATCTAAAACTTGCACACAAATAATGTGATTCTAAACCATTCAAGCGTGAGACGAATCGTGAGTAACACTTGAGTAACACTTGAGTAACACTTGAGTAACACTTGAGTAACACTTGAGTAACACTTGAGTAACACTTGAGTAACACATGGGTAACACCTGAGTAACATGTGTGTACCACTGAGTAACACATAGTAACACTGAGTAACACTTGAGTAACACGTGAGTAAAACTTGAGTAATACCTGAGTAACACTAAGTCAACACGTGAGTAACACATGGGTAACACCTGAGTAACATGTGAGTAAGACTGAGTAACACGTAGTAACACCTAGTAACACCTGAGTAACATGTACACATGTGAGTAACACCTGAGTAACACGTGTACACATGTGAGTAACACCTGAGTAACACCTGAGTAACATGTGTGTACCACTGAGTAACACCTGTACACATGTGAGTACCACTGAGTAACACGGAGTCACACCTGAGTAACACGTGTACACACTTGAGTAACACGTGAGTAACACGTGAGTAACATGTGAGTACCACTGAGTAACACGTAGTAACACTGAGTAACACCTGAGTAACACGTGTACACATGTGAGTAACATGCGAGTACCACTGAGTCACACCTGAGTAACACCTGAGTAACACCTGAGTAACACCTGAGTAACACCTGAGTAACACGTGTACACATGTGAGTACCACCTGAGTACCACCTGAGTACCACGTGAGTAACACGTGAGTAACACGTGAGTAACATGTGAGTAACATGTGAGTAACATGTGATTACCACTGAGTAACACGTGTACACATGTGAGTAACACCTGAGTAACACGTGAGTTTCACGTGAGTAACATGCGAGTACCAGTGAGTACCACTGAGTAACACCTGAGTAACACGTGTATACATGTGAGTAACATGTGAGTAACATGTGAGTAACATGTGAGTAACATGCGAATACCACTGAGTCACACCTGAGTAACACCTGAGTAACGTGAGTAACACTGAGTAACACGCGAGTAACATTGTGTGTCTGGAGCTGCAGTGCTGTTGAAACTAACAACCCACTTTTGTTTGTAATTGCTATTGTGTAATGTACGTTCATTTTTTGTGCTTCCTTGTAATTCGTGCATCATCTGCGCTTTATTTTCCGTGAAGCATTATTCTGGTGGGCTTCTGCTATGATAAACAAACATGTGTGTTTGTTTGGGTTGATTACAAACATCAACATTGCCCAACAGCTTATTTCAAAAACGACTTACCCCACCTTTAAAGTGACAACAGCCTAATATTCCTGCTGCCGTCTCTATAATAACACAAATCAAACAACAAAAGACAGAGAAAATGCACTCGTTCTTGACTGAATAACTTTTGTAACTATATTTGTAATGTATATTTTATTGAAAAAGTGGAGTGTTATTTTACATTTGATTCCAGTTTCTGAACCTGAATAACTGAAAATCTTAAAACACTTTATTTCAATCATATCTTTTTTCAGTTGTATTTAGGCCTATTTGTTGAGATTTTTTATTTGTTCTTTTTTAATTACTGAGCGATTACTTACGATTACAACATAATAATGCTTGAAATTTATATTAGTTAAGCTAGTTGTTTTTCTAAGGTATTTTTAAACCACAGGCAAATGTTCCTTGCGTTAGTGTTCTGTAGCCTGTTGATTTTTGATATTCAGCTAAAATTAAATATTTTGCAATGAGACTAAATGTGAATCATATCTAATTTTTTCCCCCCTTATTGGAATCGAAATTAGGAATTGATAATAATCCGAATCGATAAGCAGAATTGAAATACGAGAATCGTTAAAATAGAAACGATACCCAACCCTACGTGTGATGCAAAGAAAAAAAACACACAATGAAACCAGCCATGAGAGACAGGTAGAGAGAGAGAGAGAGACAATGAGTAAGACAGGTAGAGAGAGAGAGAGAGAGAGAGACAATGAGACAGGTAGAGAGAGAGAGAGAGACAGGTAGACAGACAATGAGTGAGACAGGTAGAGAAAGAGAGACAGGTAGAGAGATAGAGAGAGTGACAGGAAGACAAAAAGGGTGTGAGACGGGTAGAAAGAGTGAGACGGGTAGAAAGAGTGAGATGGGTAGAAAGAGTGAGATGGGTAGAAAGAGCGAGACCGGTAGAAAGAGTGAGAACGGTAGAAAGAGTGAGACCGGTAGAAAGAGTGAGATGGGTAGAAAGAGTGAGACCGGTAGAAAGAGTGAGAACGGTAGAAAGAGTGAGACCGGTAGAGAGAGTGAGACCGGTAGAGAGAGAGAGGTAGACAAACAGGGTGTGAGAGAGGTAGAAAGAGTGAAACAGGTAGAGAAAGAGAGAGGTAGACAGGCAGACAAACAGAGTGTGAGACAGGTAGAAAGAGTGAGACGGGTAGAAAGAGTGAGAACGGTAGAAAGAGTGAGACGGGTAGAAAGAGTGAGACGGGTAGAAAGAGTGAGACGGGTAGAAAGAGTGAGACGGGTAGAAAGAGTGAGACGGGTAGAAAGAGTGAGACGGGTAGAAAGAGTGAGACCGGTAGAAAGAGTGAGACCGGTAGAAAGAGTGAGACCGGTAGAAAGAGTGAGACCGGTAGAGAGAGAGAGGTAGACAAACAGGGTGTGAGAGAGGTAGAAAGAGTGAAACAGGTAGAGAAAGAGAGAGGTAGACAGGCAGACAAACAGGGTGTGAGACAGGTAGAAAGAGTGAGACCGGTAGAAAGAGTGAGACCGGTAGAAAGAGTGAGACAGGTAGAAAGAGTGAGACCGGTAGAAAGAGTGAGAACGGTAGAAAGAGCGAGACCGGTAGAAAGAGTGAGACCGGTAGAGAGAGAGAGGTAGACAAACAGGGTGTGAGAGAGGTAGAAAGAGTGAAACAGGTAGAGAAAGAGAGAGGTAGACAGGCAGACAAACAGGGTGTGAGACCGGTAGAAAGAGTGAGACCGGTAGAAAGAGTGAGACCGGTAGAAAGAGTGAGACCGGTAGAAAGAGTGAGACCGGTAGAGAGAGAGAGGTAGACAAACAGGGTGTGAGAGAGGTAGAAAGAGTGAAACAGGTAGAGAAAGAGAGAGGTAGACAGGCAGACAAACAGGGTGTGAGACGGGTAGAGAGAGAGAGACGGGTAGAGAGAGAGAGACGGGTAGAGAGAGAGAGGTAGACAAACAGGGTGTGAGAGAGGTAGAAAGAGTGAAACAGGTAGAGAAAGAGAGAGAGAGGTAGACAGGTAGAGAGAGAGAGGTAGACAAAGAGGGTGTGAGACAGGTAGAAAGAGTGAGACAGGTATAGAGTGAGAGACAGATAGACAGGGAGGTAGAGATAGAGACAGGTAGATATCTTATGTTCACAGATATTCTAATTTGCTGAAATGTTAATTTGTACAATTAATTTAATTTGTACATTTAAATTTAAGTTATGTTATAATATTTTATTATTTTGATGTCTTTATAATTATTCTATGTATTCCGAGCTTTGGCAATATTGTAATATGTACAGTCATGCCAATAAAGCAATTTGAATTTAATTGAATTGACAGGTAGAGAGAGAGAGACAGGTAGACAGACAGGGTGTGGGACAGGAAGAGAGACAGGGTGTGAGACAGGAAGAGAGAGACAGGTAGACAGACAGGGTGTGAGACAGGAAGAGAGAGAAATTCTGAGACAGGAAGAGAGAGACAGGTAGACAGACAGGGAGTGAGACAGGAAGAGAGAGAAAGTCTGAGACAGGAAGAGAGAGACAGGTAGACAGACAGGGTGTGAGACAGGAAGAGAGAGAAATTCTGAGACAGGAAGAGAGAGACAGGTAGACAGACAGGGTGTGAGACAGGAAGAGAGAGAAATTCTGAGACAGGAAGAGAGAGACAGGTAGACAGATAGGGTGTGAGACAGGAAGAGAGAGAAAGTCTGAGACAGGAAGAGAGAGACAGGTAGACAGACAGGGAGTGAGACAGGAAGAGAGAGAAAGTCTGAGACAGGAAGAGAGAGACAGGTAGGCAGACAGGGTGTGAGACAGGTAGAGAGAGAAAGTCTGAGACAGGAAGAGAGAGACAGGTAGACAGATAGGGTGTGAGACAGGAAGAGAAAGTCTGAGACAGGAAGAGAGAGACAGGTAGACAGACAGGGTGTGAGACAGGTAGAGAGAGACAGGTAGAGAGTGAGACAGGTATCTGGGTATCAGTGGCGAGTGATGCAAAGAAAATCATCATAAAGCTGAAATGCCGTGTGAAGCGTTGGACTCTCAGTCACTCTTAAATCTACAAGTACAAGCATGCAGGACATAGCATAGCTATTACTGACATATTACTGAAGTATGCTGGAGAAGTGCATGCAACGATAATGATCTTATCAAGGCCTTCTAAAAACCTGTATAAAGATATTTCCCAGTGCACAGCTGATAAGAAACAAGCAGCATCTATTGCCATTTATCCGACAGAACTGGGCTTTATACCTGAACTGTTTTCTTGATTCTGTGCGAAGGCCCGGGGTATTCTCCGGAGTACAGATCCGTCAGGAACAGAGAGTTTATCAGCGTGGACTTTCCCAACCCCGACTCTCCTGGAGAAACGGCAGAAAACAGAGGAGTGTGAGGTTAAAATGAGACCTGAATTTAGTACAACATCCTATAAAAACTAGATTTACTGTAAGAAATAAAGAGATTTTTAGATGAGCTTAAGTTTTATATACACTACCATACAAAAGTTCGGGGTTAGTGAAACAAGTGAAGTATTTACGAGTGAGTCATTGAATCATTAATTTAAGAGATTCGTTCAAGAACGTAAATTCATCCCGTAATTAAACAAATTAAGTATTTACGAGTGAGTCATTGAATCATTAATTCAAGAGATTCGTTCAAGAACGTAGATTCACGTAATGTCGGCTGATGTCAATAGGGAGTTTTCATTTAAAATGTTGGTGATTTTAACATAAGAAAAGTACGTTTAAATGTTTTGGCACTTGCTTGAGCAACTTAATATATAAATCTATATGTGATTGGATAATATGCTGTTTAAATTTACGTGAATATGTCTTTGAAAGATTGTATAACTGTATAGGTATATAACTTTTTATATAAAAGTTTATTTGGATTTGAAATAAAAATAATGAATAATTGTGTTTGTGGTACAGCCACGGATCAATTGCGCACAGCAAACGGAGTGTGTGTGAAACAGGCGTAATCCATAAATGCTGATTCATCCAATGAGAAAACAAGTGAAGTTTTTATGAGTGAGTCATTGAACTATTCATATTTAAGTAAATATTTAAATAGACTGAAGCAATGAACCAGCATTGCATTCACTGCAGTTTTAAGGAGAAAATACTCAGCAATGCTGTCGACTTATGAATTTACACATGGTTTGTCTTAAAGCATATTAAAAACACCACATTCACATATAAACAACATTAAAATCTGGATTTTCACCACGGGGGACTTTAAACAAACAACCAAAATTGGGATTCTCAATTTATCCAGAATCGTGCAGCTCTACACAAACCGATTCGAAAAGTCAAACATGACCGACTCGATATGATGATGCTTCATTATCACGTGTTTAGCATTAAAGAGGGGGTTGATTATGATTTCACTTTTCTAACTTTAGTTAGTGTGTAGTGTTGCTGTTTGAGCATAAACAACATCTGCAAAGTTACGACGCTAAAAGTTCAAAGCAAAGGGAGATAGCCATTCAGAAATGTTGTCACTTTTTTGAGTCTCTCCATCTTTCTGACTCCGGTTTGACCATAAAAGGCTAAATGTTTTTGAAATTTACAGTGCGTGTGTGTGTGTGTGTGTGTGTGAGATAATCGAAGCTGCTAAGAAACGAGCTCTCGAAGCTCCGCCCCCTGTGCCGGGAGCAGCAGCTCATTTGCATTTAAAGGGACAGACGGTGCATTTTTGCTCACCCTCAAAAAGTGACACCTTTAACATGCATTATAAAAACATCTGTGGGTTATTTTGAGCTAAAACTTCACACATACACACTCTGGGGACATCAGAGTGAAATCTTGTGAAAAGGGCATTATACCCCCCCTTTAAAGTGTGAACACACAGCACATGCAGCGGGACTAAACCAGAGAGCACGGATGAGCACTGGACGAAGGCTAGAACTAATAGAGCGTGGCATTCATCTGCACGCTCTCACGCAGAGTAGAACACATTAACTACAGTAAATTGCCTCTGGCAGGGCGAGTGTTTGGCATCGTTACAGATCTGGCAGTTTCCCAAACCCACACACTAATGCAAGAACAACTGGGTAAAGTCCAATTTGTATTACAGATCAGCAGATTCAGATTGTTTTATTTAGTGCCATGTCAGCATCCAAGGCTATTTTCATGGCAAAAATGTAATTACAAAAATACAAATATCATATAAATACAGTAAAAACCAAACAAATAGCAAGTCATATTATACAAGATTTTTTAAAATTAACATATCATAAAAAAAAAAACCTTTTCAGGCATAATCTTACTAACTAAGTCCTTAAGTGAGGTCACTTCACAAAAAAGCATTCTACTTATATTAAGTCCAGGACAATCTAATAAAATATGTTTAATAGATAGGGAATCTTACAAAACATGCATTGATTTGGGTCTTCACCTTTAAGAAAAAAAGCAGGAGTCAAACTTGTGACCTATACGGCCTCTGGTGAAGACCACTGGATCAAGTCTAGTTTTAAGAGTGATAAAAAGTCTGTTTGTAATTTCCGGATGAGTTTCATATAGCTTATTATTCTTGCACATATTCCACTCTTCTTGCCACTTATTTAATATCTACCGATAAATAATCGGCCTAATATCTGAAGGAGGAATTTGACATTCATTAACTTCCTGATTAAGAGCTTCTACAGATCAGCAAGAGACATTATTGACAAAAAAATCTGTTAAAAATGGCAGGGCTCGACATTAACCCTTTTCATGTGCTTTCAAGTAAATCATGCGCTTGTCAGAGTAAAAAATTAGCTTGTTTAGGGAAAAAAAATTGGATTTTTTTTGTGTGTGTTGTAAATATAATTTATTCTGAAGCAATATTGTCATCAGTGTTCAGTCAGCGTTGACATATTTAAATCTGCATATTTATGATATTTTAACCTTTATAAAGGACATTTTTCCCCCTAATCGTTTTATAAATATGCTTCATCTTTCCTTTTAAATTCTTAAATTTGATCAATAAATTACATTAGAATAATAAGACACTAAAGGGCTGTTACCAATCAAAGTAAATCATTTCAAAGTAAAAAAATTACAACTGCATTAAATAATGTTATGAGATTGTTTTACATATTATTTGAATATACAAATAAGAAATGTTGGAAAGAATGATAATTTTAAACACGAAACTAAACCGCCATTAGGTGGCGGCAGGGGACCGTCTCAATGAGCGAGTCATTGAGTCATTCATTCAAACGATTCGTTCAAACGACTGATTAATTCAGGAATGAGGCAGTTGTTTATGAATGGGTCATTAAATCTGTGACTCAACCAACTCGTTCAAAATGCTGAATTATTCAGTAAGGCAAACACGGTTCCTGCGAGATGTGCTGTGATCTTTCTTTGGAACAATTTTCGCTGCTGAAATAGAACAAAAACAGACAATATTGCGTCTAAAATGTAAGTGACTTAATATTAATTACGCGTTTAGTGAACTGTTATGAAATCAGTGCTATATTTTCAATCGTGACAGTATTCTGGACTCTTGTTCGTGTGACGTTGCTTAACTTTATCATATGTTATAAATATAAAAACTCCACATTTTGAATGTTTACCGCAGTAATGTTAACTGAGTGTCTTTGTGTGAGCTGCACTCATTTGTTTCCATTTCCTCAACAGCACAACCTTGTTACCGTCAGTACATTATTATTATTATTCACTATCAATCGCCACCTACACTAAATGAATGCAGAATCATTCTCGCGTTCGGTGATTCCCTCATTATTTTTTAGTTATTGATGTTTTAATCAGGCTACATGTCCGGTCAGGCAAGTAAAATTCTCTTTAAAAAAAATCCACTTGTCTGAAACGTTAATGTCGAGCCCGTATCGGGATATTACGTGATGAACAAGTCTAGCAGCTCCGCTCATAGACGGTTATATAAATATTTTGCAGCTAAAAAGACCACAAATAATGCCTTTCACTTGTGGGAATAACTCAACCACGAGTCCTCGGGTCAGATTCATAAATGCAGGGGATGTCGTCTACAAAAACCACAGCTCGCACACAAAGCCAAAGAAAACAGAGTCCCATACACTTTCAGACTAGCCTAATTCTTTAAAACACACACACACACACACACACACACACACACACACACACACACACACACACACACACACACACACACACACACACACACACACACACACACACACACACACACACAAAAAGGACAGATCCTGTATCAAAAGAATTACCTTCAAACCTTCACTCACTTTCTAAACCGTCAGTGCTCTTCGCTGCATTTTTCAAGATGAACAGGATGTGAAATCACTGCTATTCAACCCTAGTTTCCTGTGTGGTTTTCCAAACAGCATTTAGACCAAATGTCAAGAATGTCGCCTCAACCTGGCTAGTGTTCAAAACTAGACCGGAAGCTTCTCAAGTGGTCATTATGACTGAAGCGCACAACGAATCCATCACAAAGTGTGGCTAACTTTGTTACACGTCGAGTGTGGTTCATTACACGGAGGATATAGAGTTGGTTTGTTGAAGATTAAAGATCGAAATCAATACATTCAACGAATGTGTTTTCTTACCCACAACCATCAGAGTGAACTCAAAGCCCCGTTTCACAGACTTTCTGTACACTTGGTTCGGGAGGCTCGCGAAGCCCACGTATCCCTCCAGATTCTTCTGCTGCTGGAAACACACACACACACACACGTTTGATCAGGGACACTTGCACCGTAAATAATACAATCTTAACTCTTGAATAAGCCAATAAAAGGTGTGTACCGAGCATGAAAATGAAATGTCTGTGCTGGTCATACTTACTGCTGTGTGTTTGAATTCCAGAAGTGCATGTTATTAGTTGAAGGAGGAAAAAATGGAGATTCAGGGAAGTTCAGCATCGAACGGCATTTTGGGATGAGAAGGGAGAGGAAAAAAAGAGAGAGAGCACAGACATTTATGACATAACTATTTATACGTACCCCAAAATTCATGCCAAATGCTTAAGATTGAAACAGAGATTAGCTGGTAACTTTAATAGGAAAAGAAACAAGGTTTCACATTTTTTTATACGTTTTCCCCCCCAGTAAACTCCTAGATAAACTTTAGTCTTTAGTTGTTTGTGCATGTTTGATTTTACTTATCAATTTGGTTTTCTATTCCTATTAAAGTTACCAGCTAATCTGTTTCAATCTTAAGCATTTGGCAATGTATTTATGTATTTTTGGCAATGTATTTATAAATATCTTATTTAAAAAAAATTATATATATATATATTTTTTTTTTTTATTAAAATAAGATATTTATAAATACATTTAACATTACCGCACTAAAGAGAGAAGAAAAAAAACATCATAATATTACATTTCACAATATAAATTGGGTCTTTGTTTGTACAATATTTAGCTGCCTTTAAATTTTCAAATGCACCAGGATGATCTCATTTGTCATGTAAAAAGTATACAGGATGTTTGAAGTCTGTACCCTCTTACTAAAAATTCACAATAAGCCACAAAAACAAAAATCCCACCATTTCCACGAAGGCTCAGTATGTTTTCATCCCATGTTGCGAAATCAAATTATGTGCAAAATTGGAATATTGCATTAAACATTAGTGAATAAAGCAGCGTTTCCTTCCGATGTCTTCAAGAGTCAAAATCATCACTTCCTGTGAAACTGGTGCAGAATATCAGTAATAAAGATGTAAGTTTCTGCAATGTGGCTTTTTCCCTCCATCTTAATTGAGTTTGTCTCAGAGCGTCGAAACGCAATAAAACACATTTGAGATGCTGCGATGCCATTGGTCCACTGGTTACGCCAGTTATCCAATCACAGCTGACGCTGAGGCAAAGTCACATGAGGTTTGAGGGATTGGTTAGGTAAATGTGTTTCCATCGTAGTTTATGCGCATGTCGTCTTATCAGATTAAAAATGTATCCACCTCAATTAAGTGCATAAGGGTCTGTCTGTGCATTTTTATAATTTACATGCATCTTAGCGTTTCGATACAGCATTTTTTAATCCGATATCCCAAAATGCACAAAAAAATAGGCTAATGGAAACAGTTAGAGACTGAAATCTCAAGAATCAATTGCATTTTCATCTAAAGACTTTTGCTTACATGCTTGTTAGTGCCTACATATGAATAATGTTTTGAAATCTAGACATGGCTAATACTTAACAGCAGCTCAAATAGCTTTGATTTGAGAGCAAAATGTACAACGATTCAGCTTAATTCTCTTTCATTTTGTGACAATTACGGTGAAAGTCAAATAAAAGCACTCAAGACGGCTCTAAAATGTGCAACCGAGCTGTTTGTAATCATTGTGCACAAGATGAGAAGTGATGGTGTTGGCAGAACAATCACAGATGCCTTTAATGTCACAGCATCATTTATTCTGCATAATAACTTGGATTATTTTAGCAATCAATCTCATGATCGCCATTTACAGTATTGCTTTAATTAGTCTCTGAAGTACAAGAGGCACTCAAAATATGCAATGAGAAGCCGAGACTAAAGTAAAGCCAAATACTAAAGCCACACATTAACTAAACTATACAAACCTGGTGTCAGACTAGGTGAAGTGTGCAGTTATTTAAAACAGATCTGACTGAGTACAGGATGTGAGAGCCTGACCGCAATCTGAATGACATACAGAAACTCCTTTCATCTGAAGGAATTAACTGAGCAAAATAACATTTAATAGCAGATTATGTCTGCTTTTATCCAACAAATATAGTTTATCCAACAAACAGATGACAGAAAAAAACATTATTTGAGCTTCATATATCCCTAAATCCTATCATCAGCAGGTATGAGTGGCATTTGGGGTGATAAAAATGACTAATTTAATGTAAACAGCTTTTAAATTAGATTATTATGGCGATTATAAAAACAAACAAACAAACCGCAAAACAACATTGAATGTTCAGTTTTCAAACCGGTTCGCATGTCTTATATCTGTCTAAGTTAGTATCTATCCACCCTAAACATCATGTCTGCACGACATTCTTTATTTTCTTTATAACTAAAAAAAAAAACAATTTAACAAGTAACGTTAAGTTAACGTTAACGCAGAAATAGAACAGCTGCGATAATTCAGCAGTTGTGTGATTAGCTGCTAAGCAAAATTAGCTTGTTTATGTTTTTAAAAAAGTATTTCTGAAAAGTATGTGCGTGTGATGTTTAAGAATTATGAAAACTTGGGTGTATTTGGTTAATTTTTATTAAATTCTAACGAACGTACGGCGTTTTTCGCTCTTCACTCGCGAGAGGAAAAAAATCTGACAGGAAATGCCTCGCGCGCTCTCACTAACCTAACGTTAAATTACACTAAAAGCAAACGCGCCAATCGCGAGCGTCGATTTAAACTACCGAAACCCTCCAGATAAACGATACCGACCCTCAAAAGGCGATGTTTTGGTAGATGGTATATCGTAAAAGTGATCAGAACTTACCCATGATGTTGATGTTCAAATAGCGCTTTAGAAACCGATCGTTCTTTGGCAGCCCTACATTCCCCTTGTTACCACTTCCGCGAAACTCTGCTACGCCATTGGCGTAAAAAACGGTCACGTGAGTGGAGTTTGATTACGCAAAATACGTGCCTCGACTTTGGTGAATAGCCAGGAAAATTAATAGCTCTCGCGATATTAAGTGCGTACGCACACCTCTCTGAGGCAGATCCCTATGGTCCGACCAGTAAGATAAAAAGATAAAAAATAATTTAGTAAAATATTTTTTCCCCCTATTTCTCAAATTTATAATTTCTAAAGTGATGGTAGGCTATGCATATTAATTAATATTTAATAATTGTATGTATTCACGGTTTGCGTGTAGTACAACTTGTACTACAAGCATACACTTTTTAAATATTTATTATAATTTATTAAAAAACATTTTTTGTATAATAATATGAAAGTTCTTTTACTCTTTGGCATTTTAAAATTAATCCTACTTTTAATTTCTTTTTGTATTACATCATATATATATATATATATATATATATATATATATATATATAGAGAGAGAGAGAGAGAGAGAGAGAGAGAGAGAGAGAGAAAGAGAGAGAGAATAAACTTAACTAAATGTCTTTTAATGTTACCAGTAAAATTATCTTAATAGCGAAGTTTCATAAAAGTAAAAATAAAAAAATAAATGACAATCAATACAATTATGTGGTTGTTTTATTGATAGAATAAAGTTATTATACATAATTTATTTATTATATAATTCTTTGTTAAGAGGTGTAAATTAGATGATTTGTGTAATTGTATTTAGGTATAAATGGAGAGAGTACTGGTCTGTAATTGGTTAGAAATTATGAGCCTATAAAACAAATAAAATCTCCTATAATATCGCCTATAAAATAACAAATCTTCAATGGCTCCCAATGTTATAGTTTTCATCACAACACTATTTTTTTTAACTCAGAGAACAACATATAGATAATAAAAGAGAAAAAAAAACGTCATGAAAGAAAAAAAATACACAAAATGTAGTACATAAATGAATAAAATACTGTCAACTGCCATTATACATGTGATTAGTACCACAACATTTTTTTTAGTTGAATATTTTAATATTATTTCTGCTACAATAAGTGCTTGTCAAAGACTCTTATTTTAAAATTCCAATGTTGCGCATGCGCAGTTAGTGTTGTGTACAACGCCATGTCCCAGTTTCAGCATGTTTCCGAATCATCGCTGCTGTCACTGTAACAGTTACATGATCTGACATTAACCGGTAAGGTCACGGACACCATTGATTTTTACTGAAAGCAGCTGTGATAGCAGATCGCAGATCCCGTAATCATCTTTACTAGTAGAACCGGTTTGAAATGATCAAGGACTGTATTGAGTGTACAGTGTGTGATTTAGTGTGTTGAACCGCAGCACCGGAGGGTCATGAGCTCCAGTGCCGGTCCGGGTTCGGGTTCTCCGGGCCTGAGGAGTCTCTTCAGTCACGGGAAGCTCGAGAACCTCCTCGCGGGTCTGAGCGGAGGAGTGGCGTCCACACTCGTGCTTCACCCACTGGATCTGGTCAAGATCAGGTTTGCAGGTGTGATTTCAAAACCAAAAACCGACAGCTAATGACATGTAGATCCGCTTTAAAGGGATAGTTCACCCAAAAATGAACATTAGCTCCTGATTTACTCACCCCGAAATAATACTAGGTGTGACATTCTTCTTTCAGACGAATACAATCAGTTATATTAGAAAATGTCCTGGCTTTTCCAAGCTTTATAATGGCATGGCAGTGAATGGCTGTTTTTTTTAAAGTCCATAAAAGTGCATCTATCCATCATAAAAGTGCATCTATACATCATAAAAGTGCATCTATACATCATAAAAGTGCATCTATACATCATAAAAGTGCATCTATCCATCATAAAAGTTCATAAAAGTGCATCTATACATCATAAAAGTGCATCTATCCATCATAAAAGATGCACTTTTATGATGGATAGATGCACTTTTATGATGGATAGATGCGCTTTTATGATGGAGATTTGCACTTTTATGATGGATAGATGCACTTTTATGATGCACTGAAAAAAGTTTTTCATTCATCCAATTAAAAAAATTTAGGGTAATGGTTCACATCTATATTTTATAACTTGAGCCAATGAAAAATAAATAACTTGCCCTAACCAATATTTTCTCTGTCTATTAAAACTATTTTTTTAAACCTGGCACAAAGTATATTTTTCTTGTTGAATTAAGTCAATTAATTTAAATTATATTTTTGATCTAAGCAAAAATATATAGATTTAATCAAAACAAAACTTCTCATTTAAGAAATATGTATTAGAAATTATTTGTTTTCTCGAATCAAATATATATCGATTTAATTAAACAATTATTTCTAATTTTTAAAAATAAGTTAATAGAAATTATTTATTTTAAACAAACAAAAATATATGGATTTAATAAAACATGTTTCCCATTAAGGAACATTCATTGTACTTAATATTTAATCTTATCCAAAATATAATAAAAAAAGACATACATTTTCATTGCATTGATATTTATTATCTTATTCACAACTTCAACATCCACAATTTCAGTGCTCCAAGTGTCAGATGTTTAACTTCTGAGCTGGCAAACATTGACCTGAAAACTACAGCCATAAAGGAATACCACCGTTTTTTGAAATGGGGGTTATTCACCGTCTCAGTGCATGCATTGTCTTAGTCTGGCAGCGCCGCCGCTAGCTTAGCTTAGCATAATGAATGGAATGCTTTGTTGCTGGATAGCATGTCGTGAGTAAAAGTGTAAAAAAAAAAAAAACAATTCCTTCTCGCAACGAGTAATTCCTAATTCCTTCATTCACAACGAGTACAAATAGCGATGCAGATTAAGACTAGGTGATTTCCTAGGCAGATATTGATTTGGGACTATATTGGGGCGAAGCACTACTTGGGTGCAGAGATATCACACAACACCTGAATGATGTATCAGTCGTGTGATATCTCGTGATATCCCAATATAGTCCCAAATCAATATCTGCCTAGGAAATCGCCTAGTCTTAATCTGCATCGCTATTTGTACTCGTTGTGAATGCGCAGACCACGAGAAAGAATTAGGTTGTTTTTATTTAATCACTTTTACTCACGACATGCTATCCGGCAACAAAGGATTCCATTCATTATGCTAAGCTAAGTTAGCGGTGGTGCTGCCAGACAAAGAGAATGCACGCACTGAGACGGTGAATAACCCCCATTTAAAAAAAACGGTAGCGTGTTCCTTTAACGAGAACAATGCAGTGAATTAGGGAAATGGAACAATTACTCAGTTTTATCAGAAATGCAGCTGTGGTAAGTATCTCACTATCTCTGTCCTCATTGTATTTTATGATGCTACAAATAATATCCAACCGTAAAAAAAAACACAGAAGAAATTTGAATGAAGGTACAGAATCTCATCTCATAGGTATAAACTGCAAGCAGTTGCAGGTTCCAACTAGTCTCATCGCAATTGTATCTGAACTGGGCTGCTTCAAGGCATGACAGGTTCTACTACTGAAATACTGAACCTATTTCTTTAGAACGCCGAACCATAGCCAGTCACTCAAACATGACATCTCAAACATAACATCACTTACGGGTGTAAACTGGGATGTGTGGGAACCCTGAATTAAGCTCTATTGTAGAGCTGGTCATAGAGCCTTTTAACTTTGTTGGACATGCCTTTTGGGTCCAGCTCCATGATGACTTTCTGGATATATTCAAATGTCAGTTTCAATGTCTTGGGATATTCCAGATTGCACGCATAAAGAAGGCCCAGGAGAATTGCAACAGCATTTGCAACAGACGGCAAGTTGCTCAGAACCTCTTGACCCTCAAGAATGATGCCAATATTTGTGGGTACAGCTTGTGCATCTCTGATGATGAAGACTGCCATCGTTTCTTGCTGAAGAATTTGTCCAGCCTCTTCTTCCTCTGACACCTGGAAAATAATTTAAGAAGGAGAAAAAAGAAAAATGATTAAGCAATCGATACAGCTTGGGTTTTCCCCATTAATATTCCGACGGCCTTATATCGTATATTCTTATATTCAGGACAGCTAATACCATATTGGCCTGAATATAAGACCACATGCAAATAATGAACTTTTATGAACTGTAGTGTCCCGTTCCACTGCGTTAACATTTGATGTGAATATACGTTGTGTTGTACAGTATGTTGAGATGGAGGCGCCAGAACTGCAACCGATAGAATGCACGATACTACGATATTTCTTCAAAAGTAGATCGTGGAGACATTTTAATCGGCCACGATCAAATCTTGATATCGCACACCCCTACTGTAAACTATTAAGGTAGCCCTTGCTTGCACATTTCTCTATTTGAAATTAGCCTTCAGACTGTTTTTAGACATATATCTGAACATAGTCTGATGTCTAATTTGGAAGTGGACAGCCTTATATAGCAAGCATTTTCTCATCTCTAAAGTAATCTTGCCTTACCAGGAAATCTTTGATGAGGTCCTCCACTGCTTCTCCCATGTAAAGGATGAGACATTTAAGTGCAATCTCCCTCTTTGTAGCGATGTCAGTATCCTGCATCAAGATAGTAAAAATTAAAATCCATGAATTTGAGTGTGTCAAGGTGTAAAAACTTACTCCTATAATATTTGTTGCGCCTCCATGCAGTAGATAATGGGCCGTCTTTTCCAATAGCACTTTGAATAGGATGTGAGGTACAGAGTTCTGTGGCTAACTCTTGGACAAGGGACCCATCTACCTGACAATTATGATTCACTAAAAACTGAGTGATTGTCTTCTGAGTGACCGGAACAGACACGGTACCAATAAGAAATTGCAGTTCCTCAAGAAGTACATTTACAGCTGCACTTGACACCAGGTAAATGTTTTCCAATTTTAGGAGAACTGAGGCTAACTTTAGCTCGACATCTTCTATCAAATCTTTAGGTTCTACAAAAGTTGGTTCTTCAAATAGTAAATCATCATTCAAATCAATCTCACTGTTAACTGAATCAAAAGCAGAGGGATAGAAGTGTGATCTGTGAACTATGCCAGGTTTTAGATCTCTTACTGTACACACTTTGTGTTTTCGCCATTTGTGAGTGTGGAAACTTCCATATACATTGGTTTGATATGAACAGTCAACATACATACAAGTAACTGATTCATTATTTTTCAAATGTTGGCCAATGTGGTGAAAAAAGTCAGTTTCAGTAGCAAGTTGGTTGCAGTCACAAACGTGGCACTTAAAATGTGAGATGTCTTCTATAGATGAATGCGGAGAAGGGTGGTGTGTACATAGATGCTTCAGTAGAGCATTCCAGGTTTTGCACGAAAATGGGCAGTTTTCATACAGGCAGAGATAAGAGTGGTGCCTTCCATATTGTTGATGATTGAGTCTATTATGTTTTAGCAGTTCAGATCTTCTGGTACATGAATAGATGCAATGCTTGCATCTCCACATCCGTTTGTTAACCAAAATAGCCCACGAAAAAAACAAAATCCCCCCCAAAAAAGCTAAAATTTGGACTCTGCAAAAATACCTGCACAAATACTTCTAGAGGGTTTCTCCCACCACCACAACAGCAGCTATGATAAGGTTGAGGCCGATGAGACGTTTCCACCTGTGAACTCCAATATCCTGCATAAGAGAGAGAAGGGAATGAGAGAGGCCCAGGCAGAATGTCTTGGCAATAGTCAAAAGTAGAAAGCGCTATACATTTATTTATCATCTCAACAGATTTGAATTGTCACACATTAATTCATTTGAACTGTTTATTAAAGCATCATAACATTGAAATTACATTATAAAAAGAGCTGTGTGCATACTTTTTATCATTTTAAGATGTTCAGATCAAAGCGGACCTATCACATCAGTTTAGCCAGAAATTCCCTCTACCCTCTGGTCTCACCGCTTTGTGTTGTTTGCTTGGAGACACGAATCTGCTGTGGTTTAATTTAGAATGAAATTTTCGTTGGCGGAATAAACGTGTCTAAAAATATATACTGTCTAAAATGAAACTTGCAATTTTAAGTTATTTAACTGTTTTATAAAATAAATATGTTGGCAATCATGCTGGTTTTTTGGGAGAAAGCGCTCTTGCTCGTGTGATATCGTAATAGGCTATGTAAGGGCTAACTTTACAAGGCCATTACGTTATTTTTTTTTATCTCAGCCTAACGTAGTTTTTTGACACTTAAGTACAAGTCATCTACATTAACAGACAAACATTAAGCCTTTATATTAATTATAAACTGAATTCTGAAGTATTTTACTAACCTCGAATAACGTATTAATGAATGACTGTTGCGTACGTCGCTCGTTCGACAGAGTGAAAAAACACTAGTCTACAGCATCCTGTGTCAAGGTTGGATTCAACGTGGCTTTACTGCCCCCCTGTGTCCTCTGGCTAGTACTATTTATTTTTGAAAACCAACCGACATCGCCCGATTGGCGCCAATGCAGCAATAAAAAAAAAGTTTGCCAATGGAGCAATATTAGACATAAATAAATGTTGTATTTCGTCAGTCATAATTATCCATACATTAAGCCAGTCCCTTAACATGTAACATTAGCTTATTCACTTAAGTTAGTTGATCAGGTTAACCGTTCTAACGGTTTTAACGTTATTCTTATGGCTGACTGAGATAACGTTCCGTTCAATGCTTAAACGTTCACGTTAATTACCATTGTAAAATCAAAAAAGTCCACGGGTTTTCTTTAAACGTATGTTCCCTTTTGAAATCGGTCAGGAATTGATTTACGTCGACATATTGTGTAAACTCAGCTAGCTAACACACCAAGTTAACATTTCAAACTATCGTAGTAGGCTACATGCTTATCTAACGTTACAAGAGAAAGTCAGCGCCATGTCTGGCATAAAATTAACAGCTACTAAATACAGCAGATTTAAATGGTTGTTTGTTTCACTTACCAGAGTTTTTCTGCGATGATTCTGATGGTTGTTTGATTCTCAAAGTCTGGCCTGGTGAAAGAAAATGGTGATCCACGGAGCGACTTGAAGAGCGATCTGGTGACTGACTGTCACTGGTCGAGATTTATGTTTAATGCCCATGCGCGGGCCTGTGTGTAACCTTGAAATTGTACATTCGTTGAAACAAATTTTTCTTATTTAAGATCTTAATGAAAAATATTTATATTTAACACTGTTTTGAACGAATAAAATATAACTTAAAAAATAAAACAAATAATAGTAAACTGAATTGAAAGAAAAATATTAATTGAATGAAGTACTGCTTGAAAACCTTTTTTCAGTGTGGATATATGCACTTTTATGATGGATCGATGCACTTTTATGATGGATATATGCACTTTTATGATGGATAGATGCACTTTTATGATGGATATATGCACTTTTATGATGGATCGATGCACTTTTATGATGGAGATTTGCACTTTTATGATGGATAGATGCACTTTTATGATGGATATATGCACTTTTATGATGGATCGATGCACTTTTATGATGGATAGATGGACTTTTATGATGAAAGATGCACTTTTATGATGATAGATGCACTTTTATGATGGATAGATGCACTTTTTTGATGGATAGATGCACTTTTATGATGAATAGATGCACTTTTATATTGGATAGATGCACTTTTTTGATGGATAGATGCACTTTTATGATGAATAGATGCACTTTTATATTGGATAGATGCACTTTTTTGATGGATAGATGCACTTTTATGATGGATAGATGCACTTTTATGATGATAGATGCACTTTTATGATGAATAGATGCACTTTTATATTGGATAGATGCACTTTTATGATGGATAGATGCACTTTTATATTGGATAGATGCACTTTTATGATGAATAGATGCACTTTTATGATGGATAGATGCACTTTTATGATGAATAGATGCACTTTTATATTGGATAGATGCACTTTTATGATGGACAGATGCACTTTTATGATGGATAGATACACTTTTATGATGGATAGATGCACTTTTATGATGAATAGATGCACTTTTATATTGGATAGATGCACTTTTATATTGGATAGATGCACTTTTATATTGGATAGATGCACTTTTATATTGGATAGATGCACTTTTATGATGGACAGATGCACTTTTATGATGGATAGATGCACTTTTATGATGGATAGATGCACTTTTATGATGAATAGATGCACTTTTATATTGGATAGATGCACTTTTATATTGGATAGATGCACTTTTATATTGAATAGATGCACTTTTATGATGGATAGATGCACTTTTATGATGGATAGATGCACTTTTATGATGGATAGATGCACTTTTATGATGAATAGATGCACTTTTATATTGGATAGATGCACTTTTATATTGGATAGATGCACTTTTATGATGGATCGATGCACTTTTATGATGGATAGATGCACTTTAATGATGGATAGATGCACTTTAATGATGGATAGATGCACTTTTATGATGGATAGATGCACTTTTATGATGAATAGATGCACTTTTATATTGGATAGATGCACTTTTATATTGGATAGATGCACTTTTATGATGGACAGATGCACTTTTATGATGGATAGATGCACTTTTATGATGAATAGATGCACTTTTATATTGGATAGATGCACTTTTATGATGGATAGATGCACTTTTATGATGGACAGATGCACTTTTATGATGGACAGATGCACTTTTATGATGGATAGATGCACTTTTATGATGAATAGATGCACTTTTATATTGGATAGATGCACTTTTATATTGGATAGATGCACTTTTATGATGGACAGATGCACTTTTATGATGGATAGATGCACTTTTATATTGGATAGATGCACTTTTATATTGGATAGATGCACTTTTATGATGGATAAATATACCGGGCTAATATGGTCGTACTTCCTGGTTCTGGTAAGAACTCTAGCGGCTGCGTTTTGAACTAGCTGTAGTTTGTTTGAATCTGAATATATGGCCTGACATGATGGCGCCAGTATGCACGGCAAGCCGTCTGTCTCTGTCCCGTTTGTTTAGTTTAATATTTGCTATCGCCCTACTTATTTCTACACACTGTCAAGATGTCTCTGCTCTGCTCGTTTATGATCGCGACACACTTTTCAGCATTAGATTATCTGCTGATATATTGTCTGAAAGACATGATTTGGGAGACCGCTGGGACTCGAGGCTTCCTCCTTTGCTGTCGGATATACCCGAGGACCTGCGCCGTTTACCTGTGGCTCTTCCCCGTAAGAAACGTTACAGGCGACGGGGAAAACGCGGAGGTGTGCTGGTCAGATTCAAGGCTTACCTGGCGTCCACCTGTGTGACGTGTCCTGATGGGCGCTACGTTCCTGCTGCCGGGCGCTTGCCGGGGATGAGAGATCGCTGGCTCCGTCCCGTTTTTCCTGGCTCATGGATTATTTCCGAGGCTCATCTGCTGACGGTTCCAACTTCTCCCAAGTGGGCTCGGATTAACCGAGCTGGTGTGGTTTTTTCGAATCTGCGCCCGCTAGATCGCGCGGCACCCCAAGCCAGCGAGGAGCAAACTCTTCGTCTGGCTTTGTTTAATGCTAGATCGATAGCTAACAAGACTTTTCTCCTCAATGACTTCTTCACTTCTCGGGAGCTGGATTTTATGTTCTTAACAGAAACCTGGCTTCATGATGGTGAGCTCACGTCTTTTTCAGAACTTCTTCCTCCCCAATGTGGATTCCTCAGCTCCCCTCGGATCACAGGTAGAGGTGGAGGACTAGCCTCTGTGTTTAAATGTACCTTTCAGTGTCGGGAGATTCCGTTTGACAGTTGCTCTAGCTTTGAGCTGCAGCTGTTTGAGACTAATCTTCCTGCGATCATACTATGTGCGGTGGTGTATAGACCTCCTAAGTTTAACAAGGATTTTATTCAGAATTTTGCTGACTTTGTGGCTGGGATTGCATTGAAATATGACCATTTTATAATTGTTGGTGATTTTAATATACATGTGTGTTGCGAATCCAGACCTTTGTCTAAGGATTTTCTTAATCTAATTGATTCTTTTAATCTTGTGCAGTCTGTCACTGGCCCGACACATGAAAAAGGTCATACTCTGGACCTTGTGCTGTCTTATGGCTTAGATGTGGCCATTAGTGAAATTTGTGACACTTGTATGTCGGATCATCTGCCTGTTGTATATACTGTAGTTGGCCCCTGTTCGGACACTTTGCCTGTTGTGCCCGCACGCAGTGTACAATTAACCCTTTAACTGCCTCACAGTTTTCTGCTGCCTTTAAAGACTCAGTGCTGTACAATCTTGAAGATTGTAATCTCAATGTGGATGAACACACTAATCTCTTTAATTCTATTTGTATTGATATACTTGACTTTGTTGCTCCACTAAGAGTTAAACGCACTAAAGCACTAACAGAACCTTGGTTAAATGACCATACCCGATCTCTCAGGCGTGCCTGCAGAACAGCTGAGAGAAAGTGGAAAAAGGACAAACTCCAAGTTTCATTTCAAATTTTAAAGGACACATTACATAAATACCAGGGAGCAGTTAAATCTGCTAAAACTCAGTTTTTATCTCTCCTGGTTGCAAATAATACACAGAGGCCTCAGGTTCTTTTTAAAGTGTTTAATTCTCTTGTTAACCCTTGTGAAACTGTCTGTGCTGTGCCATCCACATTGTTGTGTGAAAACTTCCTGATATACTTCATAGATAAAATTTCTGGCCTGAGCTTTTCATCCCCTACTTCTACCAGTGACCCCTCTGTTCACACAGTATGCCCAGCTGTCTTCCAGCAGTTTGAGCCAGTTACGCTGCATGGTCTCTCTGACGTAGTTAAGCAACTTCGTCCGGCAAACTGTCTGCTGGACAGTATCCCTGCTCGCTTATTCAAAGATGTTTTTAACACTGTTGGGCCTAGTATTCTATCTATGATTAATGCTTCTCTCTGCTCAGGGGTTGTTCCAGCTGCTTTTAAACATGCTGTTGTGCAACCACTTTTAAAAAAGAAAAATTTGGATCCTTCAGTTTTGTCTAATTTTAGACCCATTTCTAAACTTCCATTTTTATCTAAAGTTTTGGAGAAGGTAGTTTTTAATCAACTTCAATCATTTTTAGATGAATTTAGTATTTACGAAAAATTCCAGTCTGGTTTTAAACCCCGCCACAGTACCGAAACTGCCCTTCTAAGAGTTTATAACGATCTTCTCTTAGCAGTCGATTCAGGAAAATCTGCTGTTTTAGTGCTCTTAGACTTGAGCTCTGCCTTTGACACCGTCAACCACTCTATCCTCTTATCCCGGCTCAAACAAAGTGTTGGCATTACAGGCTTAGCCCTTTAATGGTTTGAATCATATCTGGCAGATAGGAGTTTTGCGGTCCACCTTGTGAATTGCTCTTCATCGGTTGCTCCTCTTTCTTGTGGGGTCCCCCAAGGTTCCATTTTGGGACCTATGCTCTTTTCTTTGTATATGCTGCCATTAGGGTCCATTTTTAAAAAACATAACATTTCTTTTCACTGCTTTGCTGATGATGTTCAAATTTATTTGCCTGTAAAAAACAATGAGAAGGATAATCTTCAGCCTTTGCTGAACTGCTTGAGTGAACTAAAAATTTGGTTGAATCAGAACTTTCTCTCTCTAAATGATAATAAGACTGAAATTGTTGTGTTTGGTCGTGTGGTACATTTTAATGTCTGTGTAGATGCTCTTGGTATTTTAGGATCGCATGTTCGACCTTTTACCAAGACTCTGGGTGTGATTTTTGATAATGCTTTTAAATTTGATAAACAGATTAGTTCAGTTGTTAAAACCAGTTTTTTTCAGCTGAGGCTTCTGGCGAAGGTCAAGCAATACCTGCTACGCAAAGACTTTGAAAGAGTCATACATGCTTTTATTATGTCCCGTTTAGACTACTGTAATTCTTTGTATGTTGGATTGGAGCAGTCATCCCTTCGTCGGTTACAGTTAGTCCAGAACGCAGCAGCTCGACTTCTAACCGGGACTAAAAAGCGCGACCATATTTCACCGGTCTTAGCCACGCTGCACTGGCTTCCTGTTTGTTTCAGGATTGAATTTAAAATTGTACTAACGGTTTTTAAAATTTTAAATGGGTTGTCACCGTCTTATTTAACGGAGCTCTTACATTTCCATACACCTGTCAGAGCACTGAGGTCTTGTGATCAGTTGCTCCTCGATGTGCCCAGATCTAGGTTGAAGAATAAAGGTGACAGAGCCTTTGCAGTGGCTGCTCCACACCTCTGGAATAGTTTACCTATTCATGTAAGGAAAGCTCGGACCATTGTAACATTCAAGTCCTTGCTTAAGACCCATTATTATGCCTTGGCTTTCAATTCAAGTTGAGCTTTGATATCTTGACCTATTGTTGCTTATTTTTATTGTATATTGTGTATTGTTTGTGTATTTTTATTTTAGTTTATTTTTTATCTTGAATTTTGTTAAGCACTTTGGTCAATCATGGTTGTTCTTAAACGTGCTATATAAATAAACTTGAACTGGAACTGAACTGAACTGGAACTGGATAGATGCACTTTTATGATGGACAGATGCACTTTTATGATGGATAGATGCACTTTTATGATGGATAGATGCACTTTTATGATGGACAGAGGCACTTTTATGATGGATAGATGCACTTTTATGATGGATAGATGCACTTTTATGATGGATAGATGGACTTTTATGATGGATAGATGCACTTTTATGATGGATAGATGCACTTTTATGATGGACAGATGCACTTTTATGATGGATAGATGCACTTTTATGATGGATAGATGGACTTTTATGATGGATCGATGCACTTTTATGATGAAAGATGCACTTTTATGATGGATAGATGGACTTTTATGATGGATAGATGCACTTTTATGATGGATAGATGCACTTTTATGATGGATAGATGCACTTTTATGATGGATAGATGGACTTTTATGATGGATAGATGGACTTTTATGATGGATCGATGCACTTTTATGATGGATAGATGCACTTTTTTGATGGATAGATGCACTTTTATGATGGATAGATGCACTTTTATGATGGATCGATGCACTTTTATGATGAAAGATGCACTTTTATGATGGATAGATGCACTTTTATGATGGATAGATGCACTTTTATGATGATAGATGCACTTTTATGATGGATCGATGCACTTTTATGATGGATCGATGCACTTTTATGATGGATAGATGCACTTTTATGATGGACAGATGCACTTTTATGATGGATAGATGCACTTTTATGATGGGCAGATGCACTTTTATGATGGATAGATGCACTTTAATGATGGATCGATGCACTTTTATGATGGATCGATGCACTTTTATGATGGATAGATGCACTTTAATGATGGATAGATGGACTTTTATGATGGATAGATGCACTTTTATGATGGATAGATGCACTTTTATGATGGATCGATGCACTTTTATGATGGATCGATGCACTTTTATGATGGACGGATGCACTTTTATGATGGATGGATGCACTTTTATGATGGATGGATGCACTTTTATGATGGATCGATGCACTTTTATGATGAAAGATGCACTTTTATGATGGATAGATGCACTTTAATGATGGATCGATGCACTTTTATGATGAAAGATGCACTTTTATGATGCTAGATGCACTTTAATGATGGATAGATGCACTTTAATGATGGATCGATGCACTTTTATGATGAAAGATGCACTTTTATGATGCTAGATGCAGTTTTATGATGGATGGATGCACTTTTATGATGGATGGATGCACTTTTATGATGGATGGATGCACTTTTATGATGGATAGATGCACTTTTATGATGGAAAGATGCACTTTTATGATGGATAGATGCACTTTTATGATGCTAGATGCACTTTTATGATGGACAGATGCACTTTAATGATGGATCGATGCACTTTTATGATGGATCGATGCACTTTTATGATGGATAGATGCACTTTAATGATGGATAGATGCACTTTTATGATGGATAGATGCACTTTTATGATGGACAGATGCACTTTTATGATGGATAGATGCACTTTAATGATGGATTGATGCACTTTTATGATGGATAGATGCACTTTTATGATGGATAGATGCACTTTTATGATGGATAGATGCACTTTTATGATGGACAGATGCACTTTTATGATGGATAGATGCACTTTTATGATGGATCGATGCACTTTTATGATGAAAGATGCACTTTTATGATGGATAGATGCACTTTTATGATGGATAGATGCACTTTTATGATGGATCGATGCACTTTTATGATGGATCGATGTACTTTTATGATGGATCGATGCACTTTTATGATGGATAGATGCACTTTTATGATGGACAGATGCACTTTTATGATGGATAGATGCACTTTTATGATGGACAGATGCACTTTTATGATGGATAGATGCACTTTAATGATGGATCGATGCACTTTTATGATGGATCGATGCACTTTTATGATGGATAGATGCACTTTAATGATGGATAGATGGACTTTTATGATGGATAGATGCACTTTTATGATGGATAGATGCACTTTTATGATGGATCGATGCACTTTTATGATGGACGGATGCACTTTTATGATGGATGGATGCACTTTTATGATGGATCGATGCACTTTTATGATGGATCGATGCACTTTTATGATGGACGGATGCACTTTTATGATGGATAGATGCACTTTAATGATGGATCGATGCACTTTTATGATGAAAGATGCACTTTTATGATGCTAGATGCACTTTAATGATGGATAGATGCACTTTTATGATGGATGGATGCACTTTTATGATGGATTGATGCACTTTTATGATGGATAGATGCACTTTTATGATGGATGGATGCACTTTTATGATGGATTGATGCACTTTTATGATGGATAGATGCACTTTTATGATGGATAGATGCACTTTTATGATGCTAGATGCACTTTTACGATGGACAGATGCACTTTAATGATGGATCGATGCACTTTTATGATGGATCGATGCACTTTTATGATGGATAGATGCACTTTAATGATGGATCGATGCACTTTTATGATGGACAGATGCACTTTTATGATGAAAGATGCACTTTTATGATGATAGATGCACTTTTATGATGGATTGATGCACTTTAATGATGGATAGATGCACTTTAATGATGGATAGATTCACTTTTTTGATGATAGATGCACTTTTATGATGATAGATGCACTTTTATGATGATAGATGCACTTTAATGATGGATAGATGCACTTTTATGATGATAGATGCACTTTTATGATGGATAGATACACTTTTATGATGATAGATGCACTTTTATTCGTATGAAAGAAGAATGTCATAAACACCTAGGATGACTTCAGGGTGATTAAATCATGAGCTAATTTTAATTTTTGGGTGAACTATCTATTAAAGCTAACACTTTTACAATAAGATCCCACATGTTCCATATTGCAGTGAGTGATGGGCTGGATGTGAGACCGAAATACACTGGTATTCTGCACTGCATGAGGAGCGTCTATCACCAGGAGGGGCTCCGGGGCCTTTATCAAGGGGTCACCCCCAACATCTGGGGTGCTGGAGCATCATGGGGGCTTTACTTTTTCTTGTATGTATTTATTTCTGTATGCATTTATCTTGCATGTATATATGTATCTTGTATGTATTTTAAAACATTATTGTTGTCATTTTAAGTGGTGTGGTCTATTACCAATTCAATTTAAAGGGGTTGTGACATGAGAAATCAAATTTGTCCGAATCTTTTGTAGTGATGGACAACGATTAATCGCATCCAAAATAAAAGTTTGTTTACATAATATATGTGTGTGTACTATGTGTAAATTGTTTTGTATATATAAATACATATACATGCATGTATATATTTAAGATTTTTTTATTTACTTACATATAAAATATTATATATTTGCGATTAATTGTTGCCCATCACTAATCTTTTGTACAATTAAAACATCCTGCAAGTTTCATAACTTAAAACATCCTCCTCATTATAAACAAAGCATTTATTTAATCCTACAAAAACATCACATGGCCAAAAACATTTGCATATGCCCGCCTCCAGAGCAAGACATCGACCAATAGTTATACATCATCGCACCATAAGCCCCGCCCACTGGCGTTCAGTCGCTTAACGGCTGAGATTTGGAATTTCTGACATATTTCTGAAATAGAATCTTTTGTTTCTTGATCATAAAAAAATGTTTCTTGATCATAAAATCATCATAGGATCATGTGACACTGAAGACTGGAGTAATGATGCTGAAAATTCAGCTTTGATCACAGGAATAAATTATATTTTACTATATATTCACATAGAAAACAGATATTCTAAATTGTAATAATATTTCACAATATTACAGTTTTTTGTTGTATTTTTAATTAAATAAATACAGCATTGGTGAGCATAAGTGACTTCTTTTAAAAACATTGAAAATCATACCGACCCCAAACTTTTGAATGGCAATGTATATTTGTTTTTTGTGCAAAACATTATAAGTGAACCTCAAGAACATATTAAAATAATACAAAAATCCACGTCATGACCCCTTCAAATTTATAATAATAATTTTATAACGAAAGTAAGTAATTTTTTGTTGTCTGTGTTATTTTTAAATATGCTTATATAGTTTTTTTACACTAAATTATTTCAGCTAAAAATTATTTCAAGAGAGAGTTTTTTTATGGTTTAATTATGAATTTATTACAATAACCCTGGTCTTGTATACATATATATTTTTGCATACAGAGCATTTAATGACTGTTGAATTAGTGAAAATTAGTCCAGAGTAATTTATTCTGCCTACCACAGATACATCAATATACTGTTAGATATATACACGTATCTCTTAAGTAATATAACTTATTTTTATATTCATAGTTACAATGCAATTAAAGCTCACACCAGAGAGCGGCGACAGAAGGAGCTGAGCGCTACTGAACACTTGCTGTCGGCCGCCGGAGCAGGTCAGGCTCATTCCCACCCAAACCACAAGAAATACTGTTAATATATTATACGTGCTTAAATGGTAACACTTTACATATACATATGTATGTATTCACACAAAATTATGTTGGTTATGTCTTAAATGAATGTAAACAGTTCAGAAGGGAAACACGTGTATCACTATATTGGATCAGTGCATTCGCTCTTAAACTCAAAGAGTTTTTTTGTGATTGTTGCGGGCAAAAATCCTTGATTTTGCGGCAGGTTTTCTTAAAAAATGTGATGGAATATGCGGGATATTTATGCAATTTTATGCGATGAAATTGCGGGAACTTGCAAAAACTGCGGTTTGATGAAAGAGAGAGAAAAAAGTGATTCCCCAACCCCCTTTTCTCACTCGGCTTTT
>NW_027508741.1:1842500-1877500 GCF_051911475.1 Siphateles boraxobius | reverse complement strand
TGCTCAAACTGATCAGTTTGGTGAAGTTTGATATTCGTTGTCCTGTAATGTGTGTGTGTGTTTGCTCAGAAACGAGGGTGTGTTGGGCTTCTACAAAGGCATGGTGCCAAACCTGATCCGGGTCACTCCGGCCTGCTGCATAACCTTTGTGGTTTATGAGAACGTTTCCCGATTCCTCCTGGACCGGCACCAGTGAACGACCGGACCTGAACCGGACCTGGGATGGGTCGTCCCGTCAGCGACAGTGTTTGGCGTCCACAGACATAAAGAAATAAATAAAACGACCAGAAAAACCTCTCTGGAAAACTGAACTGCATGATCCCACAGAGTTCAAAGTGTAATTTGTGTCGTCACTCCTCCAGAAACTGCAACTGGTGTGACATCATGCTGAATATGACAGATTGATTGATTATGTATGTTTTTTAAGTGGCTGTAAGTTATATTCTCTTAAAGGCTGTTTATTTTCATCTAATTAAAATGTGTAAAAAAACAAACCAGTTTTAAACTTTTAGTCAGGAGATGATAATGAATTGTGACGAATGATGAGTCGTGCGGCTATATTTGTGGCAATAGCAAACAATACATTGTATGGGTAAAAATGATTGATTTTTTTTTATGCCAAAAATCATTAGGATATTAAGTAAAGATCATGTTCCTTGAAGATATTTTGTTAAGTTCCTACCGTAAATATATAAAATATTTATTTTTGTGAGTGAATGCAGCAAAATCGAGAACATAAATGCACAACTTTAAATGCGATTTTCTCAATGTTTTGATTTTTTTGCACCCTCAGATTCCAGATTTTCAAATAGCTGTATCTCTGCCAAATATTATCCTATCCCAACAAACCATTAGTCAATGGAAAGCTTATTTATTCAGCTTTCAGTCAATGGTATAAATCTCAATTTAAAAAATTGACCCATGTGACTGGTTTTGTAGTCCAGGGTCACAATTCTGGTAAAAATAGGGCAGGGCAATATATTAAATATTCATTACATATTTGTGAACAATACAATAAGCGATTACTACATGAAAATTCTTACATACACACGCACAAAAAAAACTGCAGTGTTAAATTAACTCTCCTCAGAGTTAATTTGAGTCCACACTCAAGAGTGTTAAAATGAAGTCTGAAGCAGTTAGGGAGATAATTAAGTGATTAATTGAGTGATCATTGAACATTAGTGATGAACACCTGATGTTAACAAGCAGAATCACTGAAGGAAAGAGTCATCATTATGGTGATCAGTGTTTAGTTGGGCTCTTGTCTAAAAAAAGTAGTTTAAACATTTTAAGGCCAAGGGTAAAGAGCCCAACTAAAACAAACACTGATCAGCATAATGGTGATTAATTCAGTGATTCTGCTTATTATTCTCAGGTGTCTTCACTAATGGTCAATCATCACTCAATTATTCACTTAATTATCTCAGTATCTTTAACACTGCTTCAGATTTATCACTCTTGAGTGTGGAGTCAACTAAACTCTGAGGAGTTTTAATTTAACACTGGGGGTTTTGCTGTATAGCCCCTTTAATATGCTTAATCTTTATACAGTATCACAATTAATTTCTGTGAATCAATTCAATCCATTTCAAAGAATCAATTCAAAACTCTGATTCAAATATTCTTTTTTTATCACTTAAAGGTTAAAATGTTGTTAAAATAACTATCAATATTGAAAACTATTTGAAAAAATTGAATCTTTTTGTGGAATCTGATACATTTTATTTTTTCAGGATTCTTTAATTAGAAAATTCAACATTTATTTGAAATAGAATCTTTTGTAACATTATAAATGTCTTTACTGTCACGTCTTATCAATTTAATGTGTCCTTTCTGAAGAAAAGTATTAATTTCTTTTTTAAACACCATACAGACCACTACAAGTACATTTATTATGACTTATTTTATATAAATCCTATTTATATCCTTTAAGGTTCAGTCACATAAAACATTTAGAATCTAATTGGCTACAAAATATGTTAGGATGAAATTATGGTTCCTCTGATTAAGGGGGAAAATCAAGCCATTTCAGAGCAAATATTTATTGAAAATAGTGCTAAAAAGCAGAGACATTACAGTTTGGTCATATTGCCCAGTCCTTATGTTAATTCATCAGTGAAAATCAACACTAAAACTGTTTTATGTGTAAATCTGTTCCATCATTGTTGTATTGTTGGCCAAACCAAACCTCAGGCTTCATTCCTCAAACGCACAGATTTACTGAATCTGACATTTTCTGGCTCATTCCTGACATTTCTGTTAATGAGCTCAAATTCATGGCCTTCAAATTTGCTATGCTCATGGGTTATTAGCCAACGCTCTCTGAAGAACATGCACCCAAAGTTAGGAATTCTTTAAAAACTTTATTGACATTTTTTTTTAAAATGTAAAAAATATTTAAAACATTTAAAAAATATCCAACAAAATGTATTCAGAGTTTTTGCAGTGCCTTTCCAGACTCAAACTGTTCAATTCGAGACTTTTGCATCAGTTGGTTTGAAGACTCTGGGCCTCATTGATTAAACGTCTAGTTTCAAGTAATGCAATCGGACGTCAATTGGAGCTTTTATTTTTTTATGTTAATGACATTAATTAGATCGGAAACACTTCAGCTGCGCAATTTCATTTCAAGAAGATTATTTGCAATTTATAGATTTGACATCTGTAAGATGTTTTTTGTAACATAAAATGTACAAATGTTTTTCTGTAAATCAAATGTACACACATTTGAGAATTGATTTTCAAAGCAACGTTTGATAAAGAGGCTGAGATGATATGATTGTGCCGAGGACTGGTGAATGTCACTGCAATTATCAAACAAAATATCAAACCATGTGACAGAGAAATGATGCAGGAGCGTTTCACAGACAGCCACAGTCGTTCAGTAGATGCACGACCCATGTGTGACCCGTTGGGTTAATAAAAAAAAAAAAATTATAACCCAATGGCTGAGTTTGTCCATATTTGACCCAAATTTGGGTTTAAACAACCCAGCATTTTTTAGAGAGTGCCGTTTGGTTAGATGTCACTCAGATTTTGTGAGAGTTTGAAGAGTTTGGAAATGGAATGGACGGCCAGAAGACGCAGTAACGCTGATGATGATGATGATGATGATGAAGAGTTTCAGACACTCAGAGGAAGCTCTTCAATGATCACTCGAGACACTGATGTGTGTGTGTGTGTGAGTGACGAGGAAGAGTTTCAGACGCTCAGAGGAAGCTCTTCTATGATCACTCGAGACACTGATGTGTGTGTGTGTGTGTGTGTGTGTGTGTGAGTGAGTGATGAGGAAGAGTTTCAGACGCTCAGAGGAAGCTCTTCTATGATCACTCGAGACACTGATGTGTGTGTGTGTGTGTGTGTGTGAGTGATGAGGAAGAGTTTCAGACACTCAGAGGAAGCTCTTCTATGATCACTCGAGACACTGATGTGTGTGTGTGTGTGTGTGTGTGTGTGTGTGTGTGTGTGTGTGTGTGTGTGTGTGTGTGTGTGTGTGTGTGTGTGAGTGAGTGATGAGCAAGAGTTTCAGATGCTCAGAGGAAGCTCTTCTATGATCACTCGAGACACTGATGTGTGTGTGTGTGTGTGTGTGAGTGATGAGGAAGAGTTTCAGACGCTCAGAGGAAGCTCTTCTATGATCACTCGAGACACTGATGTGTGTGTGTGTGTGTGTGTGTGAGTGATGAGGAAGAGTTTCAGACGCTCAGAGGAAGCTCTTCTATCATCACTCGAGACACTGATGTGTGTGTGTGTGTGTGTTTGTGTGTGTGTGAGTGATGAGAAAGAGTTTCAGACGCCCAGAGGAAGCTCTTCTATGATCACTCGAGACACTGATGTGTGTGTGTGTGTGTGTGTGAGTGATGAGGAAGAGTTTCAGATGCTCAGAGGAAGCTCTTCTATGATCACTCGAGACACTGATGTGTGTGTGTGTGTGTGTGTGTGAGTGATGAGGAAGAGTTTCAGACGCTCAGAGGAAGCTCTTCTATGATCACTCGAGACACTGAGTTCCAGCCAGTAGAAGCGTCTCCGTGAGGATAATCTCCACATGTTCCCACCCACACCGCAACATCCACCAGGCCTTTCCCGACGACTCCACACACACCTTCCACTGAAACCAGCAGACACAGGGGAGTTACACGACACAGGACTAACATCCTTCCCTTGGGTCACTTTGACCCAAAATTATTTTTCTTTTCTTTTTTTAAATTGAGTGTTCATTAAAGACCCTTGGACTTTTGCCGCACTTGAAACACGAATACACTAAACTTTTTTTTTTTTTTTAACTTAAAGAAATAGTTCACCCAAAAATGTAAATTCTGTCAGTAATTACTCTCCCTCATGTTGTTCAACCCCGTAAGACCTTCGTTCATCTTCGGAACACAAATTAAAATATTTGTGATTAAATCTGAGAGCTGGATCACTCCTCCATAGGCTTCTAAGGGATTGAAACTTGTTCCCCAAAAAGTTATTAAAGACACTGTTAAAATAGTCCAAGTGACTACAGCGGCTCAATCTTAAGTTTATCAAGCGACGAGAATACTTTTTGTGCACAAAAACCCCCCAAAAATAACGACTTTATTTCAACTATTCATTTCCTTCTCTGTGGGCGTCGAGTGAGTTCACTAGTGTAACAGCGCAGCGCTTCTGTGTTGTACTTCACACACATCACACACATGACCAGCGTCGGCCAATAGTGAGTCTATGTGTGACGTAGCATTACACTATCTCACTACGCTAACTGACTCGAGGCCCACAGAGAAGGAAATGAATAGTTGAAATAAAATCGTTATTTTTGTTTGTTTTTGCACACCAAAAGTATTCTCGTCGCTTGATAAACTTAAGATTGAGCCACTGTAGTCACTTGGACTATTTTAACAGTGTCTTTAATAACTTTTCGGAGAACAAGTTTCAATCCCTTAGAAGCCTATGGAGGAGTGATCCAGCTCTCAGATTTAATCACAAATATTTTAATTTGTGTTCCGAAGATGAACGAAGGTCTTACGGGGTTGAACAACATGAGGGAGAGTAAATACTGACAGAATTTACATTTTTGGGTGAACTATCCCTTTAAAATGAAGTGTAACCTCATTCTGTTCCTGCTTTAAAGAGCTTGAACATTTAAGCATCATTGCTGACAACATAAATTCTGATTATTATTGTTCATCAGCAGGAAAAAATCATTCTGAAAGTGATTCCAACCACATAATTTCTCTCTGTCGTCATCATTATAGTGTGATTTTTTGACCGTTATGGTTATGGTTGTAGTGGGGTTCAGAGGTCACTAACCTGATGTGGTTCTGTGGATGTTGATGGTGTTGTTGAACTCTGGGCTTCCCTGGTCCAGGTAAATGATGGACTCCACAGGTAATGGAGACGCACATTCAGCCCCGTTGAAGGTGAAGTACCAGCGCTGGCAACACGCCGTCTTACACTTGAGCCTCAGTGAACCACTGAACAACACACGGAGAGAGCTGGACACTCGCTGCTTAGTGAACGTGCACTCCTGAGGAGGAAGAGGAGGATGAAGAAATCAGACATATACTGGAGAAAAAACTCCTGAGGAGGAAGAGGAGGATGAAGAAATCAGACATATACTGGAGAAAACACTCCTGAGGAGGAAGAGGAGGATGAAGAAACCAGACATATACTGGAGAAAACACTCCCGAGGAGGAAGAGGAGGAAGAGGAGGATGAAGAAACCGGACATATACTGGAGAAAACACTCCTGAGGAGGAAGAGGAGGAAGAGTAGGATGAAGAAACCAGACATATACTGGAGAAAACACTCCTGAGGAGGAAGAGGAGGATGAAGAAACCGGGCATGTACTGGAGAAAACACTCCCGAGGAGGAAGAGGAGGATGAAGAAACCAGACATATACTGGAGAAAACACTCCTGAGGAGGAAGAGGAGGAAGAGGAGGATTAAGAAACCGGGCATATACTGGAGAAAACACTCCTGAGGAGGAAGAGGAGGAAGAGGAGGATTAAGAAACCGGGCATATACTGGAGAAAACACTCCCGAGGAGGAAGAGGAGGATGAAGAAACCAGACATATACTGGAGAAAACACTCCTGAGGAGGAAGAGGAGGATGAAGAAACCGGACATATACTGGAGAAAACACACCCGAGGAGGAAGAGGAGGATGAAGAAATCAGACATATACTGGAGAAAACACTCCTGAGGAGGAAGAGGAGGATGAAGAGGAGGATGAAGAAACCGGACATATACTGGAGAAAACACTCCTGAAGAGGAAGAGGAGGATGAAGAAACCAGACATATACTGGAGAAAACACTCCTGAAGAGGAAGAGGAGAATGAAGAGGAGGATGAAGAAACCGGACATATACTGGAGAAAACGCTCCTGGGGAGGAAGAGGAGGATGACGAAACCAGACATATGCTGGAGAAAACACTCCCGAGGAGGAAGAGGAGGAAGAGGAGGAAGAGGAGGATGAAGAAACCGGACATATACTGGAGAAAACACTCCTGAGGAGGAAGAGGAGGAAGAGGAGGATGAAGAAACCAGACATATACTGGAGAAAACACTCCTGAGGAGGAAGAGGAGGATGAAGAAATCAGACATATACTGGAGAAAACACTCCTGAGGAGGAAGAGGAGGATGAAGAGGAGGATGAAGAAACCGGACATATACTGGAGAAAACACTCCTGAAGAGGAAGAGGAGGATGAAGAAACCAGACATATACTGGAGAAAACACTCCTGAAGAGGAAGAGGAGAATGAAGAGGAGGATGAAGAAACCGGACATATACTGGAGAAAACACTCCTGGGGAGGAAGAGGAGGATGAAGAAACCAGACATATGCTGGAGAAAACACTCCCGAGGAGGAAGAGGAGGAAGAGGAGGATGAAGAAACCGGACATATACTGGAGAAAACACTCCTGAGGAGGAAGTGGAGGAAGAGGAGGATGAAGAAACCAGACATATACTGGAGAAAACACTCCTGAGGAGGAAGAGGATGATGAAGAAACCGGACATATACTGGAGAAAACACTCCCGAGGAGGAAGAGGAGGATGAAGAAATCAGACATATACTGGAGAAAACACTCCTGAGGAGGAAGAGGAGGATGAAGAGGAGGATGAAGAAACCGGACATATACTGGAGAAGACACTCCTGAAGAGGAAGAGGAGGATGAACAAACCAGACATATGCTGGAGAAAACACTCCTGAGGAGGAAGAGGAGGAAGAGGAGGATGAAGAAACCAGACATATACTGGAGAAAACACTCCTGAGGAGGAAGAGGAGGATGAAGAAACCAGACATATACTGGAGAAAACACTCCTGAGGAGGAAGAGGATGAAGAGGAGGAAGAGGAGGATGAAGAAACCAGACATATACTGGAGAAAACACTCCTGAGGAGGAAGAGGAGGATGAAGAAACCAGGCATATACTGGAGAAAACACTCCCGAGGAGGAAGAGGAGGATGAAGAAACCGGACATATACTGGAGAAAACACTCCTTAGGAGGAAGAGGAGGAAGAGGAGGATGAAGAAACCAGACATATACTGGAGAAAACACTCCTGAAGAGGAAGAGGAGAAAGAGGAGGATGAAGAAACCAGACATATACTGGAGAAAACACTCCTGAGGAGGAAGAGGAGGAAGAGGAGGATGAAGAAACCAGACATATACTGGAGAAAACACTCCTGAGGAGGAAGAGGAGGAAGAGGAGGATGAAGAGGAAGAGGAGGATGAAGAAACCAGACATATACTGGAGAAAACACTCCTGAGGAGGAAGAGGAGGATGAAGAAACTGGACATACACTGGAGAAAACACTCCCGAGGAGGAAGAGGAGGATGAAGAAACCGGACATACACTGGAGAAAACACTCCTGAGGGGGAAGAGGAGGATGAAGAAACCAGACATATACTGGAGAAAACACTCCTGAGGAGGAAGAGGAGGATGAAGAAACCAGACATATACTGGAGAAAACACTCCTGAGGAGGAAGAGGATGAAGAGGAGGAAGAGGAGGATGAAGAAACCAGACATATACTGGAGAAAACACTCCCGAGGAGGAAGAGGAGGATGAAGAAACCGGACATATACTGGAGAAAACACTCCTTAGGAGGAAGAGGAGGAAGAGGAGGATGAAGAAACCAGACATATACTGGAGAAAACACTCCTGAAGAGGAAGAGGAGAAAGAGGAGGATGAAGAAACCAGACATATACTGGAGAAAACACTCCTGAGGAGGAAGAGGAGGATGAAGAAACCAGGCATATACTGGAGAAAACACTCCCGAGGAGGAAGAGGAGGATGAAGAAACCGGACATATACTGGAGAAAACACTCCTTAGGAGGAAGAGGAGGAAGAGGAGGATGAAGAAACCAGACATATACTGGAGAAAACACTCCTGAAGAGGAAGAGGAGAAAGAGGAGGATGAAGAAACCAGACATATACTGGAGAAAACACTCCTGAGGAGGAAGAGGAGGAAGAGGAGGAAGAGGAGGATGAAGAAACCAGACATATACTGGAGAAAACACTCCTGAGGGGGAAGAGGAGGATGAAGAAACCGGACATATACTGGAGAAAACACTCCCGAGGAGGAAGAGGAGGATGAAGAAACCGGACATATACTGGAGAAAACACTCCTGAGGAGGAAGAGGAGGAAGAGGAGGATGAAGAAACCAGACATATACTGGAGAAAACACTCCTGAGGGGGAAGAGGATGAAGGATGAAGAAACCAGACACATACTGGAGAAAACACTCCCGAGGAGGAAGAGGAGGATGAAGAAACCAGACATATACTGGAGAAAACACTCCTGAGGAGGAAGAGGAGGAAGAGGAGGATGAAGAGGAAGAGGAGGATGAAGAAACCAGACATATACTGGAGAAAACACTCCTGAGGAGGAAGAGGAGGATGAAGAAACTGGACATACACTGGAGAAAACACTCCCGAGGAGGAAGAGGAGGATGAAGAAACCGGACATACACTGGAGAAAACACTCCTGAGGGGGAAGAGGAGGATGAAGAAACCAGACATATACTGGAGAAAACACTCCTGAGGAGGAAGAGGAGGATGAAGAAACCAGACATATACTGGAGAAAACACTCCTGAGGAGGAAGAGGATGAAGAGGAGGAAGAGGAGGATGAAGAAACCAGACATATACTGGAGAAAACACTCCCGAGGAGGAAGAGGAGGATGAAGAAACCGGACATATACTGGAGAAAACACTCCTTAGGAGGAAGAGGAGGAAGAGGAGGATGAAGAAACCAGACATATACTGGAGAAAACACTCCTGAAGAGGAAGAGGAGAAAGAGGAGGATGAAGAAACCAGACATATACTGGAGAAAACACTCCTGAGGAGGAAGAGGAGGATGAAGAAACCGGACATATACTGGAGAAAACACTCCTTAGGAGGAAGAGGAGGAAGAGGAGGATGAAGAAACCAGACATATACTGGAGAAAACACTCCTGAAGAGGAAGAGGAGAAAGAGGAGGATGAAGAAACCAGACATATACTGGAGAAAACACTCCTGAGGAGGAAGAGGAGGAAGAGGAGGAAGAGGAGGATGAAGAAACCAGACATATACTGGAGAAAACACTCCTGAGGGGGAAGAGGAGGATGAAGAAACCGGACATATACTGGAGAAAACACTCCCGAGGAGGAAGAGGAGGATGAAGAAACCGGACATATACTGGAGAAAACACTCCTGAGGAGGAAGAGGAGGAAGAGGAGGATGAAGAAACCAGACATATACTGGAGAAAACACTCCTGAGGGGGAAGAGGATGAAGGATGAAGAAACCAGACACATACTGGAGAAAACACTCCTGAGGAGGAAGAGGAGGATGAAGAAACCGGACAAATACTGGAGAAAACACTCCTGAGGAGGAAGAGGAGGATGAAGAAATCAGACATATACTGGAGAAAACACTCCTGAGGGGGAAGAGGAGGATGAAGAAACCGGACAAATACTGGAGAAAACACTCCCGAGGAGGAAGAGGAGGAGGAAGAAACCGGACATACACTGGAGAAAACACTCCTGAGGAGGAAGAGGAGGATGAAGAAACCAGACATATACTGGAGAAAACACTCCTGAGGGGGAAGAGGAGGATGAAGAAACCGGACAAATACTGGAGAAAACACTCCCGAGGAGGAAGAGGAGGATGAAGAAACCAGACATATACTGGAGAAAACACTCCTGAGGAGGAAGAGGAGGATGAAGAAACCGGATATATACTGGAGAAAACACTCCTGAGGAGGAAGAGGAGGATGAAGAAACCGGACAAATACTGGAGAAAACACTCCTGAGGAGGAAGAGGAGGATGAAGAAATCAGACATATACTGGAGAAAACACTCCCGAGGAGGAAGAGGAGGATGAAGCAACCGGACATATACTGGAGAAAACACTCCCGAGGAGGGAGAGGAGGATGAAGAAACCGGACAAATACTGGAGAAAACACTCCTGAGGAGGAAGAGGAGGATGAAGAAATCAGACATATACTGGAGAAAACACTCCTGAGGGGGAAGAGGAGGATGAAGAAACCGGACAAATACTGGAGAAAACACTCCCGAGGAGGAAGAGGAGGATGAAGAAACCGGACATACACTGGAGAAAACACCCCTGAGGAGGAAGAGGATGAAGAAACCGGACATATACTGGAGAAAACACCCCTGAGGAGAAAGAGGAGGATGAGGAAACCAGACATATACTGGAGAAAACACTCCTGAGGAGGAAGAGGATGAAGAAACCGGACATATACTGGAGAAAACACCCCTGAGGAGAAAGAGGAGGATGAAGAAACCAGACATATACTGGAGAAAACACTCCTGAGGGGGAAGAGGAGGATGAAGAAACCGGACATATACTGGAGAAAACACTCCTGAGGAGGAAGAGGATGAAGAAACCGGACATATACTGGAGAAAACACCCCTGAGGAGAAAGAGGAGGATGAAGAAACCAGACATATACTGGAGAAAACACTCCTGAGGAGGAAGAGGATGAAGAAACCGGACATATACTGGAGAAAACACCCCTGAGGAGAAAGAGGAGGATGAAGAAACCAGACATATACTGGAGAAAACACTCCTGAGGAGGAAGAGGATGAAGAAACCGGACATATACTGGAGAAAACACCCCTGAGGAGAAAGAGGAGGATGAAGAAACCAGACATATACTGGAGAAAACACTCCCGAGGAGGAAGATGAGGAAGAGGAGGATGAAGAAACCGGACATATACTGGAGAAAACACTCCCGAGGAGGAAGATGAGGAAGAGGAGGATGAAGAAACCGGACATATACTGGAGAAAACACTCCCGAGGAGGAAGAGGAGGATGAAGAAACCGGACATATACTGGAGAAAATACTCCCGAGGAGGAAGAGGAGGATGAAGAAACCGGATATACACTGGAGAAAACACTCCTGAGGAGGAAGAGGAGGATGAAGAGGAGGATGAAGAAACCGGACATATACTGGAGAAGACACTCCTGAAGAGGAAGAGGAGGATGAAGAAACCAGACATATACTGGAGAAAACACTCCTGAGGAGGAAGAGGAGGATGAAGAAACCGGACATATATTGGAGAAAACACTCCCGAGGAGGAAGAAGAGAATGAAGAGGAGGATGAAGAAACCAGACATATACTGGAGAAAACACTCCCGAGGAAGAAGAGGAGGATGAAGAAACCAGACATATACTGGAGAAAACACTCCCGAGGAGGAAGAGGAGGATGAAGACACCAGACATATACTGGAGAAAACACTCCTGAGGAGGAAGAGGAGGATGAAGAGGAGGATGAAGAAACCAGACGTATACTGGAGAAGACACTCCTGAGGAGGAAGAGGAGGATGAAGAAACCAGACATATACTGGAGAAAACACTCCTGAGGAGGAAGAGGAGGATGAAGAAACCAGACATATACTGGAGAAAACACTCCTGAGGAGGAAGAGGAGGATGAAGAAACCAGACATATACTGGAGAAAACACTCCTGAGGAGGAAGAGGAGGATGAAGAAACCAGACATATACTGGAGAAAACACTCCTGAGGAGGAAGAGGAGGATGAAGAAACCAGACATATACTGGAGAAAACACTCCTGAGGAGGAAGAGGAGGATGAAGAAACCAGACATATACTGGAGAAATCACTCCCGAGGAGGAAGAGGATGATGAAGAAACCGGAAATATACTGGAGAAAACAATCCTGAGGAGGAAGAGGAGGAAGAGGAGGATGAGGAGGAAGAGGAGGATGAGGAGGAAGAGGAGGAAGAGGATCTCTTACTGTGATTTTCCCCAGGTCGATGCCGTAGTTGAGCGCGTTCCAGGCGCACTGCTTATAGTTGTGTTTCCAGGGCTCCTCAAACCTCTCCGTCACACACTCCCCCTTCTGTCCTCTCGCCCCGTCTCGCCCCGGGACACCCGGAGTGCCTGGGATCCCGTTCACTCCCGGATTCCCATCTCTTCCCGGGGGGCCGGCGGGACCCTGGAGGCAGCTGGAGAACTGCAACACAAGATTCAACAGCTAAACTCTAGTCCGTGTAAAGCGTCAGGAGTGAGTCTCTCTTACTGATGAGAAAAACATGCAGTGGCTGAAACTCTTTCGCACAGTGTTACTAAAGAGCATGGAGAGGAAACTGGTGCATGAAGACACACTCATTTATCCATTCAGGCTGTAAAACACACGTTAATTCATGCTATCAACATGCTAAACATGTTAACATGCTAATTAATGCTAGCAATGTGTTAAAACATGCTAGCAACATGTTAATTAATGTTAACATGCTAATTCATGCTAACAATGTGTTAAAACATGATAGCAATGTGATAATTCAGGCAAGCTATATGCTAATTCATGCTAGCAACATGTTAAAACATGTTAACATGCTAATTCATGCTAGCATGCTAATTCATACTAGAGATGTGTTAAAACATGCTAGCAACATGCTAATTCATACTAGCAAAATGCTAAAAACATGTTAATTCATGCTGACAATGTGTTTAAACATGTTAACAACATGCTAAAACATGTTAACAAGCTAATTCATGCTAGCAATGTGCTAAAACATGTTAGCAACATGTTAAAAAATGCTAAAATCATATTAGCAACATTATAAAACATGCTAAGATTATATTAGCAACATGTTAAAACATGGTACGATCATGATATCATTGTACTAAAACATGTTAACATGGTTATTAATTCTGGCAAATTTAAATATGCTAGCAACATGCTTATTCATGCCAGCGATATGCTAAATAATGTTAAAAAAATGCCAATGCATGCAAGCAACATGTTAATTCATGCTAGCACTGTACTAAATCCTGCTATTAACATGCTAATTCACGCTAGCAACATGTTAATTCTGTTAGTTATGTTACGTGATTCATTCTAGCAATGTATTAAAACATGGAGACGGACTCATCTGTCTATTCTGGCTGTAAAACGCCAGGTCATTATTATTGAGGTTCATTAAATGCTTCCTTCTCTGATTACACACAGCTGTTCACAGTCTCAGATAAACGGCCATTTAGTGACGCAACACCCACACAGTGTTACTTACTGTGTATTAAAGGCCCATTTATTCACTGTAAAAACATCTAAACTCTTTATGTTGACTTGACAAAGCCATCTGTTTAAGCTGCTTCTTCTTTTGAGACTAATGTTGGTATTTAATCTAATCTAGATTAAACGCATCTCTTCAACCTGGCATACACAAAGAACACTATAGGCTACATTCCTATTATTCAAATCAGTTAAATGATTATTAGGCTGCATTCATTTATTGTGGCTTTATTTCGTTGAGTTCTGGCTTTATTTCGTTCTGTTGTGACTTTTCTTTGTGTTGTGACTTAATTTAGTTTTATTGTGACTTTACTTAATTGTGTTGTGACTTAATTTCGTTGTGTTGTGACTTTACTTCATTGTGTTGTGACTTTAGTTCGTTTTGTTGTGACTTTATTTCGTTCTGTTGTGACTTTTCTTTGTGTTGTGACTTGACTTTATTGTGTTGTGACTTTATTTCGTTGTGTTGTGACTTTACTTCATTGTGTTGTGACTTTACTTCATTGTGTTGTGACTTTACTTCATTGTGTTGTGACTTTACTTCATTGTGTTGTGACTTTAGTTCGTTGTGTTGTGACTTTACTTCATTGTGTTGTGACTTTTCTTTGTGTTGTGACTTGACTTTATTGTGTTGTGACTTTATTTCGTTGTGTTGTGACTTTATTTCTTTGTGTTGTGACTTGACTTTATTGTGTTGTGACTTGACTTTATTGTGTTGTGACTTTATTTCGTTGTGTTGTGACTTTATTTCATTGTGTTGTGACTTTATTTCGTTCTGTTGTGACTTTTCTTTGTGTTGTGACTTAATTTAGTTTTATTGTGACTTTACTTAATTGTGTTGTGACTTAATTTCGTTGTGTTGTGACTTTACTTCATTGTGTTGTGACTTTAGTTCGTTTTGTTGTGACTTTATTTCGTTCTGTTGTGACTTTTCTTTGTGTTGTGACTTGACTTTATTGTGTTGTGACTTTAGTTCGTTGTGTTGTGACTTTACTTCATTGTGTTGTGACTTTAGTTCGTTTTGTTGTGACTTTATTTCGTTCTGTTGTGACTTTTCTTTGTGTTGTGACTTGACTTTATTGTGTTGTGACTTTAGTTCGTTGTGTTGTGACTTTACTTCATTGTGTTGTGACTTTACTTCATTGTGTTGTGACTTTACTTCATTGTGTTGTGACTTTACTTCATTGTGTTGTGACTTTACTTCATTGTGTTGTGACTTTACTTCATTGTGTTGTGACTTAATTTCGTTGTGTTGTGACTTAATTTCGTTGTGTTGTGACTTTACTTCATTGTGTTGTGACTTTAGTTCGTTGTGTTGTGACTTTACTTCATTGTGTTGTGACTTTTCTTTGTGTTGTGACTTGACTTTATTGTGTTGTGACTTTATTTCGTTGTGTTGTGACTTTACTTCATTGTGTTGTGACTTTTCTTTGTGTTGTGACTTGACTTTATTGTGTTGTGACTTTATTTCTTTGTGTTGTGACTTTATTTCGTTGTGTTGTGACTTTATTTCGTTGTGTTGTGACTTTACTTCATTGTGTTGTGACTTAATTTCGTTGTGTTGTGACTTTACTTCATTGTGTTGTGACTTTAGTTCGTTTTGTTGTGACTTTATTTCGTTCTGTTGTGACTTTTCTTTGTGTTGTGACTTAATTTAGTTTTATTGTGACTTTACTTAATTGTGTTGACTTAATTTCGTTGTGTTGTGACTTTACTTCATTGTGTTGTGACTTTAGTTCGTTTTGTTGTGACTTTAGTTCGTTTTGTTGTGACTTTATTTCGTTGTGTTGTGACTTTACTTCATTGTGTTGTGACTTAATTTCGTTGTGTTGTGACTTTATTTCGTTGTGGCTTTATTTCGTTGTGTTGTGACTTTACTTCATTGTGTTGTGACTTTTCTTTGTGTTGTGACTTGACTTTATTGTGTTGTGACTTTATTTCGTTGTGTTGTGACTTTACTTCATTGTGTTGTGACTTTTCTTTGTGTTGTGACTTGACTTTATTGTGTTGTGACTTTATTTCGTTGTGTTGTGACTTTATTTCGTTGTGTTGTGACTTTACTTCATTGTGTTGTGACTTTAGTTCGTTTTGTTGTGACTTTATTTCGTTGTGTTGTGACTTTACTTCATTGTGTTGTGACTTTACTTCATTGTGTTGTGACTTAATTTTGTTGTGTTGTGACTTTAGTTCGTTGTGTTGTGACTTTACTTCATTGTGTTGTGACTTTATTTCGTTGTGTTGTGACTTTACTTCATTGTGTTGTGACTTTATTTCGTTGTGTTGTGACTTTACTTCATTGTGTTGTGACTTTACTTCATTGTGTTGTGACTTAATTTAGTTGTGTTGTGACTTTAGTTCGTTGTGTTGTGACTTTACTTCATTGTGTTGTGACTTAATTTAGTTGTGTTGTGACTTTAGTTCGTTGTGTTGTGACTTTACTTCATTGTGTTGTGACTTTAGTTCGTTGTGTTGTGACTTTACTTCATTGTGTTGTGACTTTTCTTTGTGTTGTGACTTGACTTTATTGTGTTGTGACTTTATTTCGTTGTGTTGTGACTTTATTTCGTTGTGTTGTGACTTTACTTCATTGTGTTGTGACTTTATTTCGTTCTGTTGTGACTTTATTTCGTTGTGTTGTGACTTTAGTTCATTGTGTTGTGACTTTACTTCATTGTGTTGTGACTTTTCTTTGTGTTGTGACTTTATTTCGTTGTGTTGTGACTTTACTTCATTGTGTTGTGACTTTTCTTTGTGTTGTGACTTGACTTTACTGTGTTGTGACTTTATTTCGTTGTGTTGTGACTTTATTTCGTTGTGTTGTGACTTTACTTCATTGTGTTGTGACTTTATTTCGTTGTGTTGTGACTTTATTTCGTTGTGTTGTGACTTTAGTTCATTGTGTTGTGACTTTACTTCATTGTGTTGTGACTTTACTTCATTGTGTTGTGACTTAATTTCGTTGTGTTGTGACTTTAGTTCGTTGTGTTGTGACTTTACTTCATTGTGTTGTGACTTTATTTCGTTGTGTTGTGACTTTACTTCATTGTGTTGTGACTTTACTTCATTGTGTTGTGACTTTACTTCATTGTGTTGTGACTTAATTTCGTTGTGTTGTGACTTTAGTTCGTTGTATTGTGACTTTACTTCATTGTGTTGTGACTTTATTTCGTTGTGTTGTGACTTTACTTCATTGTGTTGTGACTTTACTTCATTGTGTTGTGACTTTACTTCATTGTGTTGTGACTTTACTTCATTGTGTTGTGACTTTAGTTCGTTGTGTTGTGACTTTAGTTCGTTGTGTTGTGACTTTAGTTCGTTGTGTTGTGACTTTAGTTCGTTGTGTTGTGACTTTACTTCATTGTGTTGTGACTTTAGTTCGTTTTGTTGTGACTTTATTTCGTTCTGTTGTGACTTTTCTTTGTGTTGTGACTTAATTTAGTTTTATTGTAACTTTACTTAATTGTGTTGACTTAATTTCGTTGTGTTGTGACTTTACTTCATTGTGTTGTGACTTTAGTTCGTTTTGTTGTGACTTTAGTTCGTTTTGTTGTGACTTTATTTCGTTGTGTTGTGACTTTACTTCATTGTGTTGTGACTTTAGTTCGTTTTGTTGTGACTTTATTTCGTTGTGTTGTGACTTTTCTTTGTGTTGTGACTTTACTTCATTGTGTTGTGACTTTACTTCATTGTGTTGTGACTTAATTTCGTTGTGTTGTGACTTTACTTCATTGTGTTGTGACTTAATTTCGTTGTGTTGTGACTTTACTTCATTGTGTTGTGACTACTTCATTGTGTTGTGACTTTAGTTCGTTGTGTTGTGACTTTACTTCATTGTGTTGTGACTTTAGTTCGTTTTGTTGTGACTTTATTTCGTTCTGTTGTGACTTTTCTTTGTGTTGTGACTTAATTTAGTTTTATTGTGACTTTACTTAATTGTGTTGACTTAATTTCGTTGTGTTGTGACTTTACTTCATTGTGTTGTGACTTTAGTTTGTTTTGTTGTGACTTTAGTTCGTTTTGTTGTGACTTTATTTCGTTGTGTTGTGACTTTACTTCGTTGTGTTGTGACTTAATTTCGTTGTGTTGTGACTTTACTTCATTGTGTTGTGACTTAATTTCGTTGTGTTGTGACTTTACTTCGTTGTGTTGTGACTTAATTTCGTTGTGTTGTGACTTTACTTCATTGTGTTGTGACTTAATTTCGTTGTGTTGTGACTTTACTTCGTTGTGTTGTGACTTAATTTCGTTGTGTTGTGACTTTATTTCGTTGTGACTTTACTTCATTGTGTTGTGACTTAATTTCGTTGTGGCTTTATTTCGTTGTGTTGTGACTTTACTTCATTGTGTTGTGACTTTTCTTTGTGTTGTGACTTGACTTTATTGTGTTGTGACTTTAGTTCGTTGTGTTGTGACTTGACTTTATTGTGTTGTGACTATTTCGTTGTGTTGTGACTTTATTTCGTTGTGTTGTGACTTTACTTCATTGTGTTGTGACTTTAGTTCGTTTTGTTGTGACTATTTCGTTGTGTTGTGACTTTACTTCATTGTGTTGTGACTTTACTTCATTGTGTTGTGACTTTACTTCATTGTGTTGTGACTTAATTTCGTTGTGTTGTGACTTTAGTTCGTTGTGTTGTGACTTTACTTCATTGTGTTGTGACTTTACTTCATTGTGTTGTGACTTTACTTCATTGTGTTGTGACTTAATTTCATTGTGTTGTGACTTTAGTTCGTTGTGTTGTGACTTTACTTCATTGTGTTGTGACTTTATTTCGTTGTGTTGTGACTTTACTTCATTGTTTTGTGACTTTACTTCATTGTGTTGTGACTTTACTTCATTGTGTTGTAACTTAATTTCGTTGTGTTGTGACTTTAGTTCGTTGTGTTGTGACTTTACTTCATTGTGTTGTGACTTTAGTTCGTTGTGTTGTGACTTTACTTCATTGTGTTGTGACTTTAGTTCGTTGTGTTGTGACTTTACTTCATTGTGTTGTGACTTTACTTCATTGTGTTGTGACTTTACTTCATTGTGTTGTGACTTTACTTCATTGTGTTGTGACTTTAGTTCGTTGTGTTGTGACTTAATTTCGTTGTGTTGTGACTTTAGTTCGTTGTGTTGTGACTTTACTTCATTGTGTTGTGACTTTAGTTTGTTGTGTTGTGACTTTACTTCATTGTGTTGTGACTTAATTTCGTTGTGTTGTGACTTTACTTCATTGTGTTGTGACTTTAGTTTGTTTTGTTGTGACTTAATTTCGTTGTGTTGTGACTTAATTTCGTTGTATTGTGACTTAATTTCGTTGTATTGTGACTTTAGTTTGTTGTGTTGTGACTTTAGTTTGTTGTGTTGTGACTTTAGTTCGTTGTGTTGTGACTTAATTTCGTTTTGTTGTGACTTTAGTTCGTTTTGTTGTGACTTTAGTTCGTTTTGTTGTGACTTTATTTCATTGTGTTGTGACTTTAGTTCGTTTTGTTGTGACTTTATTTCGTTGTGTTGTGACTTAATTTCGTTGTGTTGTGACTTTACTTTATTGTGTTGTGACTTTAGTTCGTTTTGTTGTGACTTTATTTCGTTCTGTTGTGACTTTTCTTCATTGTGTTGTGACTTTACTTTATTGTGTTGTGACTTTAGTTCGTTTTGTTGTGACTTTATTTCGTTCTGTTGTGACTTTTCTTCATTGTGTTGTGACTTTAATTCGTTTTGTTGTGACTTTATTTCGTTGTGTTGTGACTTTACTTCATTGTGTTGTGACTTTACTTCATTGTGTTGTGACTTTACTTCATTGTGTTGTGACTTAATTTCGTTGTGTTGTGACTTTAGTTCGTTGTGTTGTGACTTAATTTCGTTGTGTTGTGACTTTAGTTCGTTGTGTTGTGACTTTACTTCATTGTGTTGTGACTTAATTTCGTTGTGTTGTGACTTTATTTCGTTGTGGCTTTATTTCGTTGTGTTGTGACTTTACTTCATTGTGTTGTGACTTTTCTTTGTGTTGTGACTTGACTTTATTGTGTTGTGACTATTTCGTTGTGTTGTGACTTTACTTCATTGTGTTGTGACTTTTCTTTGTGTTGTGACTTGACTTTATTGTGTTGTGACTTTATTTCGTTGTGTTGTGACTTTATTTCGTTGTGTTGTGACTTTACTTCATTGTGTTGTGACTTTAGTTCGTTTTGTTGTGACTTTATTTCGTTGTGTTGTGACTTTACTTCATTGTGTTGTGACTTTACTTCATTGTGTTGTGACTTAATTTTGTTGTGTTGTGACTTTAGTTCGTTGTGTTGTGACTTTACTTCATTGTGTTGTGACTTTATTTCGTTGTGTTGTGACTTTACTTCATTGTGTTGTGACTTTATTTCGTTGTGTTGTGACTTTACTTCATTGTGTTGTGACTTTACTTCATTGTGTTGTGACTTAATTTAGTTGTGTTGTGACTTTAGTTCGTTGTGTTGTGACTTTACTTCATTGTGTTGTGACTTAATTTAGTTGTGTTGTGACTTTAGTTCGTTGTGTTGTGACTTTACTTCATTGTGTTGTGACTTTAGTTCGTTGTGTTGTGACTTTACTTCATTGTGTTGTGACTTTTCTTTGTGTTGTGACTTGACTTTATTGTGTTGTGACTTTATTTCGTTGTGTTGTGACTTTATTTCGTTGTGTTGTGACTTTACTTCATTGTGTTGTGACTTTATTTCGTTCTGTTGTGACTTTATTTCGTTGTGTTGTGACTTTAGTTCATTGTGTTGTGACTTTACTTCATTGTGTTGTGACTTTTCTTTGTGTTGTGACTTTATTTCGTTGTGTTGTGACTTTTCTTTGTGTTGTGACTTGACTTTACTGTGTTGTGACTTTATTTCGTTGTGTTGTGACTTTATTTCGTTGTGTTGTGACTTTACTTCATTGTGTTGTGACTTTATTTCGTTTTGTTGTGACTTTATTTCGTTGTGTTGTGACTTTAGTTCATTGTGTTGTGACTTTACTTCATTGTGTTGTGACTTTACTTCATTGTGTTGTGACTTAATTTCGTTGTGTTGTGACTTTAGTTCGTTGTGTTGTGACTTTACTTCGTTGTGTTGTGACTTTATTTCGTTGTGTTGTGACTTTACTTCATTGTGTTGTGACTTTACTTCATTGTGTTGTGACTTTACTTCATTGTGTTGTGACTTAATTTCGTTGTGTTGTGACTTTAGTTCGTTGTATTGTGACTTTACTTCATTGTGTTGTGACTTTATTTCGTTGTGTTGTGACTTTACTTCATTGTGTTGTGACTTTACTTCATTGTGTTGTGACTTTACTTCATTGTGTTGTGACTTTACTTCATTGTGTTGTGACTTTAGTTCGTTGTGTTGTGACTTTAGTTCGTTGTGTTGTGACTTTAGTTCGTTGTGTTGTGACTTTAGTTCGTTGTGTTGTGACTTTACTTCATTGTGTTGTGACTTTAGTTCGTTTTGTTGTGACTTTATTTCGTTCTGTTGTGACTTTTCTTTGTGTTGTGACTTAATTTAGTTTTATTGTAACTTTACTTAATTGTGTTGACTTAATTTCGTTGTGTTGTGACTTTACTTCATTGTGTTGTGACTTTAGTTCGTTTTGTTGTGACTTTAGTTCGTTTTGTTGTGACTTTATTTCGTTGTGTTGTGACTTTACTTCATTGTGTTGTGACTTTAGTTCGTTTTGTTGTGACTTTATTTCGTTGTGTTGTGACTTTTCTTTGTGTTGTGACTTTACTTCATTGTGTTGTGACTTTACTTCATTGTGTTGTGACTTAATTTCGTTGTGTTGTGACTTTACTTCATTGTGTTGTGACTTAATTTCGTTGTGTTGTGACTTTACTTCATTGTGTTGTGACTTTACTTCATTGTGTTGTGACTTTAGTTCGTTGTGTTGTGACTTTACTTCATTGTGTTGTGACTTTAGTTCGTTTTGTTGTGACTTTATTTCGTTCTGTTGTGACTTTTCTTTGTGTTGTGACTTAATTTAGTTTTATTGTGACTTTACTTAATTGTGTTGACTTAATTTCGTTGTGTTGTGACTTTACTTCATTGTGTTGTGACTTTAGTTTGTTTTGTTGTGACTTTAGTTCGTTTTGTTGTGACTTTATTTCGTTGTGTTGTGACTTTACTTCGTTGTGTTGTGACTTAATTTCGTTGTGTTGTGACTTTACTTCATTGTGTTGTGACTTAATTTCGTTGTGTTGTGACTTTACTTCGTTGTGTTGTGACTTAATTTCGTTGTGTTGTGACTTTACTTCATTGTGTTGTGACTTAATTTCGTTGTGTTGTGACTTTACTTCGTTGTGTTGTGACTTAATTTCGTTGTGTTGTGACTTTATTTCGTTGTGACTTTACTTCATTGTGTTGTGACTTAATTTCGTTGTGGCTTTATTTCGTTGTGTTGTGACTTTACTTCATTGTGTTGTGACTTTTCTTTGTGTTGTGACTTGACTTTATTGTGTTGTGACTTTAGTTCGTTGTGTTGTGACTTGACTTTATTGTGTTGTGACTATTTCGTTGTGTTGTGACTTTATTTCGTTGTGTTGTGACTTTACTTCATTGTGTTGTGACTTTAGTTCGTTTTGTTGTGACTATTTCGTTGTGTTGTGACTTTACTTCATTGTGTTGTGACTTTACTTCATTGTGTTGTGACTTTACTTCATTGTGTTGTGACTTAATTTCGTTGTGTTGTGACTTTAGTTCGTTGTGTTGTGACTTTACTTCATTGTGTTGTGACTTTACTTCATTGTGTTGTGACTTTACTTCATTGTGTTGTGACTTAATTTCATTGTGTTGTGACTTTAGTTCGTTGTGTTGTGACTTTACTTCATTGTGTTGTGACTTTATTTCGTTGTGTTGTGACTTTACTTCATTGTTTTGTGACTTTACTTCATTGTGTTGTGACTTTACTTCATTGTGTTGTAACTTAATTTCGTTGTGTTGTGACTTTAGTTCGTTGTGTTGTGACTTTACTTCATTGTGTTGTGACTTTAGTTCGTTGTGTTGTGACTTTACTTCATTGTGTTGTGACTTTAGTTCGTTGTGTTGTGACTTTACTTCATTGTGTTGTGACTTTACTTCATTGTGTTGTGACTTTACTTCGTTGTGTTGTGACTTAATTTCGTTGTGTTGTGACTTTAGTTCGTTGTGTTGTGACTTTACTTCATTGTGTTGTGACTTTAGTTTGTTGTGTTGTGACTTTACTTCATTGTGTTGTGACTTAATTTCGTTGTGTTGTGACTTTACTTCATTGTGTTGTGACTTTAGTTTGTTTTGTTGTGACTTAATTTCGTTGTGTTGTGACTTAATTTCGTTGTATTGTGACTTAATTTCGTTGTATTGTGACTTTAGTTTGTTGTGTTGTGACTTTAGTTTGTTGTGTTGTGACTTTAGTTCGTTGTGTTGTGACTTAATTTAGTTTTGTTGTGACTTTAGTTCGTTTTGTTGTGACTTTAGTTCGTTTTGTTGTGACTTTATTTCATTGTGTTGTGACTTTAGTTCGTTTTGTTGTGACTTTATTTCGTTGTGTTGTGACTTAATTTCGTTGTGTTGTGACTTTACTTTATTGTGTTGTGACTTTAGTTCGTTTTGTTGTGACTTTATTTCGTTCTGTTGTGACTTTTCTTCATTGTGTTGTGACTACTTTATTGTGTTGTGACTTTAGTTCGTTTTGTTGTGACTTTATTTCGTTCTGTTGTGACTTTTCTTCATTGTGTTGTGACTTTAATTCGTTTTGTTGTGACTTTATTTCGTTGTGTTGTGACTTTACTTCATTGTGTTGTGACTTTACTTCATTGTGTTGTGACTTTACTTCATTGTGTTGTGACTTAATTTCGTTGTGTTGTGACTTTAGTTCGTTGTGTTGTGACTTAATTTCGTTGTGTTGTGACTTTAGTTCGTTGTGTTGTGACTTTACTTCATTGTGTTGTGACTTTAGTTCGTTGTGTTGTGACTTTACTTCATTGTGTTGTGACTTTAGTTCGTTGTGTTGTGACTTTACTTCATTGTGTTGTGACTTTACTTCATTGTGTTGTGACTTTACTTCATTGTGTTGTGACTTAATTTCGTTGTGTTGTGACTTTAGTTCGTTGTGTTGTGACTTTACTTCATTGTGTTGTGACTTTAGTTTGTTGTGTTGTGACTTTACTTCATTGTGTTGTGACTTTAGTTTGTTTTGTTGTGACTTAATTTCGTTGTGTTGTGACTTAATTTCGTTGTGTTGTGACTTTACTTCATTGTGTTGTGACTTTACTTCATTGTGTTGTGACTTTATTTCGTTGTGTTGTGACTTTACTTCATTGTTTTGTGACTTTACTTCATTGTGTTGTGACTTTACTTCATTGTGTTGTAACTTAATTTCGTTGTGTTGTGACTTTAGTTCGTTGTGTTGTGACTTTACTTCATTGTGTTGTGACTTTAGTTCGTTGTGTTGTGACTTTACTTCATTGTGTTGTGACTTTAGTTCGTTGTGTTGTGACTTTACTTCATTGTGTTGTGACTTTACTTCATTGTGTTGTGACTTTACTTCGTTGTGTTGTGACTTAATTTCGTTGTGTTGTGACTTTAGTTCGTTGTGTTGTGACTTTACTTCATTGTGTTGTGACTTTAGTTTGTTGTGTTGTGACTTTACTTCATTGTGTTGTGACTTAATTTCGTTGTGTTGTGACTTTAGTTCGTTGTGTTGTGACTTTACTTCATTGTGTTGTGACTTTAGTTTGTTTTGTTGTGACTTAATTTCGTTGTGTTGTGACTTAATTTCGTTGTATTGTGACTTAATTTCGTTGTATTGTGACTTTAGTTTGTTGTGTTGTGACTTTAGTTTGTTGTGTTGTGACTTTAGTTCGTTGTGTTGTGACTTAATTTCGTTTTGTTGTGACTTTAGTTCGTTTTGTTGTGACTTTAGTTTGTTTTGTTGTGACTTTATTTCATTGTGTTGTGACTTTAGTTCGTTTTGTTGTGACTTTATTTCGTTGTGTTGTGACTTAATTTCGTTGTGTTGTGACTTTACTTAATTGTGTTGTGACTTTAGTTCGTTTTGTTGTGACTTTATTTCGTTCTGTTGTGACTTTTCTTCATTGTGTTGTGACTTTACTTTATTGTGTTGTGACTAGTTCGTTTTGTTGTGACTTTATTTCGTTCTGTTGTGACTTTTCTTCATTGTGTTGTGACTTTAATTCGTTTTGTTGTGACTTTATTTCGTTGTGTTGTGACTTTACTTCATTGTGTTGTGACTTTACTTCATTGTGTTGTGACTTAATTTCGTTGTGTTGTGACTTTACTTCATTGTGTTGTGACTTTAGTTTGTTTTGTTGTGACTTTAGTTCGTTTTGTTGTGACTTTATTTCGTTGTGTTGTGACTTTACTTCGTTGTGTTGTGACTTAATTTCGTTGTGTTGTGACTTTACTTCATTGTGTTGTGACTTAATTTCGTTGTGTTGTGACTTTACTTCGTTGTGTTGTGACTTAATTTCGTTGTGTTGTGACTTTACTTCATTGTGTTGTGACTTAATTTCGTTGTGTTGTGACTTTACTTCGTTGTGTTGTGACTTAATTTCGTTGTGTTGTGACTTTATTTCGTTGTGACTTTACTTCATTGTGTTGTGACTTAATTTCGTTGTGGCTTTATTTCGTTGTGTTGTGACTTTACTTCATTGTGTTGTGACTTTTCTTTGTGTTGTGACTTGACTTTATTGTGTTGTGACTTTAGTTCGTTGTGTTGTGACTTGACTTTATTGTGTTGTGACTATTTCGTTGTGTTGTGACTTTATTTCGTTGTGTTGTGACTTTACTTCATTGTGTTGTGACTTTAGTTCGTTTTGTTGTGACTATTTCGTTGTGTTGTGACTTTACTTCATTGTGTTGTGACTTTACTTCATTGTGTTGTGACTTTACTTCATTGTGTTGTGACTTAATTTCGTTGTGTTGTGACTTTAGTTCGTTGTGTTGTGACTTTACTTCATTGTGTTGTGACTTTACTTCATTGTGTTGTGACTTTACTTCATTGTGTTGTGACTTAATTTCATTGTGTTGTGACTTTAGTTCGTTGTGTTGTGACTTTACTTCATTGTGTTGTGACTTTATTTCGTTGTGTTGTGACTTTACTTCATTGTTTTGTGACTTTACTTCATTGTGTTGTGACTTTACTTCATTGTGTTGTAACTTAATTTCGTTGTGTTGTGACTTTAGTTCGTTGTGTTGTGACTTTACTTCATTGTGTTGTGACTTTAGTTCGTTGTGTTGTGACTTTACTTCATTGTGTTGTGACTTTAGTTCGTTGTGTTGTGACTTTACTTCATTGTGTTGTGACTTTACTTCATTGTGTTGTGACTTTACTTCGTTGTGTTGTGACTTAATTTCGTTGTGTTGTGACTTTAGTTCGTTGTGTTGTGACTTTACTTCATTGTGTTGTGACTTTAGTTTGTTGTGTTGTGACTTTACTTCATTGTGTTGTGACTTAATTTCGTTGTGTTGTGACTTTACTTCATTGTGTTGTGACTTTAGTTTGTTTTGTTGTGACTTAATTTCGTTGTGTTGTGACTTAATTTCGTTGTATTGTGACTTAATTTCGTTGTATTGTGACTTTAGTTTGTTGTGTTGTGACTTTAGTTTGTTGTGTTGTGACTTTAGTTCGTTGTGTTGTGACTTAATTTAGTTTTGTTGTGACTTTAGTTCGTTTTGTTGTGACTTTAGTTCGTTTTGTTGTGACTTTATTTCATTGTGTTGTGACTTTAGTTCGTTTTGTTGTGACTTTATTTCGTTGTGTTGTGACTTAATTTCGTTGTGTTGTGACTTTACTTTATTGTGTTGTGACTTTAGTTCGTTTTGTTGTGACTTTATTTCGTTCTGTTGTGACTTTTCTTCATTGTGTTGTGACTACTTTATTGTGTTGTGACTTTAGTTCGTTTTGTTGTGACTTTATTTCGTTCTGTTGTGACTTTTCTTCATTGTGTTGTGACTTTAATTCGTTTTGTTGTGACTTTATTTCGTTGTGTTGTGACTTTACTTCATTGTGTTGTGACTTTACTTCATTGTGTTGTGACTTTACTTCATTGTGTTGTGACTTAATTTCGTTGTGTTGTGACTTTAGTTCGTTGTGTTGTGACTTAATTTCGTTGTGTTGTGACTTTAGTTCGTTGTGTTGTGACTTTACTTCATTGTGTTGTGACTTTAGTTCGTTGTGTTGTGACTTTACTTCATTGTGTTGTGACTTTAGTTCGTTGTGTTGTGACTTTACTTCATTGTGTTGTGACTTTACTTCATTGTGTTGTGACTTTACTTCATTGTGTTGTGACTTAATTTCGTTGTGTTGTGACTTTAGTTCGTTGTGTTGTGACTTTACTTCATTGTGTTGTGACTTTAGTTTGTTGTGTTGTGACTTTACTTCATTGTGTTGTGACTTTAGTTTGTTTTGTTGTGACTTAATTTCGTTGTGTTGTGACTTAATTTCGTTGTGTTGTGACTTTACTTCATTGTGTTGTGACTTTACTTCATTGTGTTGTGACTTTATTTCGTTGTGTTGTGACTTTACTTCATTGTTTTGTGACTTTACTTCATTGTGTTGTGACTTTACTTCATTGTGTTGTAACTTAATTTCGTTGTGTTGTGACTTTAGTTCGTTGTGTTGTGACTTTACTTCATTGTGTTGTGACTTTAGTTCGTTGTGTTGTGACTTTACTTCATTGTGTTGTGACTTTAGTTCGTTGTGTTGTGACTTTACTTCATTGTGTTGTGACTTTACTTCATTGTGTTGTGACTTTACTTCGTTGTGTTGTGACTTAATTTCGTTGTGTTGTGACTTTAGTTCGTTGTGTTGTGACTTTACTTCATTGTGTTGTGACTTTAGTTTGTTGTGTTGTGACTTTACTTCATTGTGTTGTGACTTAATTTCGTTGTGTTGTGACTTTAGTTCGTTGTGTTGTGACTTTACTTCATTGTGTTGTGACTTTAGTTTGTTTTGTTGTGACTTAATTTCGTTGTGTTGTGACTTAATTTCGTTGTATTGTGACTTAATTTCGTTGTATTGTGACTTTAGTTTGTTGTGTTGTGACTTTAGTTTGTTGTGTTGTGACTTTAGTTCGTTGTGTTGTGACTTAATTTCGTTTTGTTGTGACTTTAGTTCGTTTTGTTGTGACTTTAGTTTGTTTTGTTGTGACTTTATTTCATTGTGTTGTGACTTTAGTTCGTTTTGTTGTGACTTTATTTCGTTGTGTTGTGACTTAATTTCGTTGTGTTGTGACTTTACTTAATTGTGTTGTGACTTTAGTTCGTTTTGTTGTGACTTTATTTCGTTCTGTTGTGACTTTTCTTCATTGTGTTGTGACTTTACTTTATTGTGTTGTGACTAGTTCGTTTTGTTGTGACTTTATTTCGTTCTGTTGTGACTTTTCTTCATTGTGTTGTGACTTTAATTCGTTTTGTTGTGACTTTATTTCGTTGTGTTGTGACTTTACTTCATTGTGTTGTGACTTTACTTCATTGTGTTGTGACTTTACTTCATTGTGTTGTGACTTAATTTCGTTGTGTTGTGACTTTAGTTCGTTGTGTTGTGACTTAATTTCGTTGTGTTGTGACTTTAGTTCGTTGTGTTGTGACTTTACTTCATTGTGTTGTGACTTTAGTTCGTTGTGTTGTGACTTTACTTCATTGTGTTGTGACTTTAGTTCGTTGTGTTGTGACTTTACTTCATTGTGTTGTGACTTTACTTCATTGTGTTGTGACTTTACTTCATTGTGTTGTGACTTAATTTCGTTGTGTTGTGACTTTAGTTCGTTGTGTTGTGACTTTACTTCATTGTGTTGTGACTTTAGTTTGTTGTGTTGTGACTTTACTTCATTGTGTTGTGACTTTAGTTTGTTTTGTTGTGACTTAATTTCGTTGTGTTGTGACTTTACTTCATTGTGTTGTGACTTTAGTTTGTTGTGTTGTGACTTTAGTTCGTTGTGTTGTGACTTAATTTCGTTTTGTTGTGACTTTAGTTCGTTTTGTTGTGACTTTAGTTCGTTTTGTTGTGACTTTACTTCATTGTGTTGTGACTTTAGTTCGTTTTGTTGTGACTTTACTTCATTGTGTTGTGACTTTACTTCATTGTGTTGTGACTTTACTTCATTGTGTTGTGACTTAATTTCGTTGTGTTGTGACTTTAGTTCGTTGTGTTGTGACTTTACTTCATTGTGTTGTGACTTTAGTTTGTTGTGTTGTGACTTTACTTCATTGTGTTGTGACTTTAGTTTGTTTTGTTGTGACTTAATTTCGTTGTGTTGTGACTTAATTTCGTTGTATTGTGACTTTAGTTTGTTGTGTTGTGACTTTACTTCATTGTGTTGTGACTTTAGTTTGTTGTGTTGTGACTTTAGTTCGTTGTGTTGTGACTTAATTTCGTTTTGTTGTGACTAGTTCGTTTTGTTGTGACTTTAGTTCGTTTTGTTGTGACTTTATTTCATTGTGTTGTGACTTTAGTTCGTTTTGTTGTGACTATTTCGTTGTGTTGTGACTTAGTTTCATTGTGTTGTGACTTTACTTTATTGTGTTGTGACTTTAGTTCGTTCTGTTGTGACTTTTCTTCATTGTGTTGTGACTTTACTTTATTGTGTTGTGACTTAAGTTCGTTTTGTTGTGACTTTATTTCGTTCTGTTGTGACTTTTCTTCATTGTGTTGTGACTTTAATTCGTTTTGTTGTGACTTTATTTCGTTGTGTTGTGACTTTACTTCATTGTGTTGTGACTTTAGTTTGTTTTGTTGTGACTTAATTTCGTTGTGTTGTGACTTTACTTCATTGTGTTGTGACTTTAGTTTGTTTTGTTGTGACTTAATTTCGTTGTGTTGTGACTTTACTTCATTGTGTTGTGACTTTAGTTTGTTTTGTTGTGACTTTACTTCATTGTGTTGTGACTTAATTTCGTTGTGTTGTGACTTAATTTCGTTGTGTTGTGACTTCACTTCATTGTGTTGTGACTTAATTTCGTTGTGACTTTATTTCGTTGTGTTGTGACTTTACTTCATTGTGTTGTGACTTTTCTTTGTGTTGTGACTTTATTTCGTTGTGTTGTGACTTTATTTCGTTGTGTTGTGACTTTACTTCATTGTGTTGTGACTTAATTTCGTTGTGTTGTGACTATTTCGTTGTGTTGTGACTTTATTTCGTTGTGTTGTGACTTTACTTCATTGTGTTGTGACTTTATTTCGTTGTGTTGTGACTTAATTTCGTTGTGTTGTGACTTTGTGTTGTGACTTTATTTCGTTGTGTTGTGACTTTACTTCATTGTGTTGTGACTTTAGTTTGTTTTGTTGTGACTTTATTTCGTTGTGTTGTGAGTTTACTTCATTGTGTTGTGACTTTACTTCATTGTGTTGTGACTTAATTTCGTTGTGTTGTTACTTTATTTCGTTGTGTTGTGACTTTACTTCATTGTGTTGTGACTTTACTTCATTGTGTTGTGACTTTACTTCATTGTGTTGTGACTTTACTTCATTGTGTTGTGACTTAATTTCGTTGTGTTGTGACTTTAGTTCGTTGTGTTGTGACTTTACTTCATTGTGTTGTGACTTTAGTTTGTTTTGTTGTGACTTAATTTCGTTGTGTTGTGACTTTACTTCATTGTGTTGACTTAATTTCGTTGTGTTGTGACTTAATTTCGTTGTGTTGTGACTTTACTTCATTGTGTTGACTTAATTTCGTTGTGTTGTGACTTAATTTCGTTGTGTTGTGACTTTACTTCATTGTGTTGACTTAATTTCGTTGTGTTGTGACTTAATTTCGTTGTGTTGTGACTTTACTTCATTGTGTTGACTTAATTTCGTTGGGTTGTGACTTTACTTCATTGTGTTGTGACTTAATTTTGTTTTGTTGTGACTTCATTTCGTTGTGTTGTGACTTTACTTCATTGTGTTGTGACTTAATTTCGTTGTGTTGTGACTTTACTTCATTGTGTTGTGACTTAATTTCGTTTTGTTGTGACTTTAGTTCGTTTTGTTGTGACTTTAGTTCATTGTGTTGTGACTTTACTTCATTGTGTTGTGACTTAATTTCGTTGTGTTGTGACTTTAGTTCGTTGTGTTGTGACTTTAGTTTGTTTTGTTGTGACTTTATTTCGTTCTGTTGTGACTTAATTTCGTTGTGTTGTGACTTTAGTTTGTTTTGTTGTGACTTTATTTCGTTGTGTTGTGACTTTAGTTCGTTTTGTTGTGACTTTATTTCATTGTGTTGTGACTATTTCGTTGTGTTGTGACTTTACTTCATTGTGTTGACTTAATTTCGTTGGGTTGTGACTTTACTTCATTGTGTTGTGACTTAATTTTGTTTTGTTGTGACTTCATTTCGTTGTGTTGTGACTTTACTTCATTGTGTTGTGACTTAATTTCGTTGTGTTGTGACTTTACTTCATTGTGTTGTGACTTAATTTCGTTTTGTTGTGACTTTAGTTCGTTTTGTTGTGACTTTAGTTCATTGTGTTGTGACTTTACTTCATTGTGTTGTGACTTAATTTCGTTGTGTTGTGACTTTAGTTCGTTGTGTTGTGACTTTAGTTTGTTTTGTTGTGACTTTATTTCGTTCTGTTGTGACTTAATTTCGTTGTGTTGTGACTTTAGTTTGTTTTGTTGTGACTTTATTTCGTTGTGTTGTGACTTTAGTTCGTTTTGTTGTGACTTTAGTTCATTGTGTTGTGACTATTTCGTTGTGTTGTGACTTTACTTCATTGTGTTGACTTAATTTCGTTGGGTTGTGACTTTACTTCATTGTGTTGTGACTTAATTTTGTTTTGTTGTGACTTCATTTCGTTGTGTTGTGACTTTACTTCATTGTGTTGTGACTTAATTTCGTTGTGTTGTGACTTTACTTCATTGTGTTGTGACTTAATTTCGTTTTGTTGTGACTTTAGTTCGTTTTGTTGTGACTTTAGTTCATTGTGTTGTGACTTTACTTCATTGTGTTGTGACTTAATTTCGTTGTGTTGTGACTTTAGTTCGTTGTGTTGTGACTTTAGTTTGTTTTGTTGTGACTTTATTTCGTTCTGTTGTGACTTAATTTCGTTGTGTTGTGACTTTAGTTTGTTTTGTTGTGACTTTATTTCGTTGTGTTGTGACTTTAGTTCGTTTTGTTGTGACTTTATTTCATTGTGTTGTGACTATTTCGTTGTGTTGTGACTTTAGTTTGTTTTGTTTTGACTTTATTTCGTTCTGTTGTGACTTTATTTCGTTCTGTTGTGACTTTTGTTTGTGTTGTGACTTTAGTTTGTTTTGTTGTGACTTCATTTCGTTGTGTTGTGACTTTACTTCATTGTGTTGTGACTTTATTTCGTTCTGTTGTGACTTTTCTTTGTGTTGTGACTTTAGTTCGTTTTGTTGTGACTATTTCGTTTTGTTGTGACTTTAGTTCGTTTTGTTGTGACTTTATTTCATTGTGTTGTGACTTTATTTCGTTCTGTTGTGACTTTTCATTGTGTTGTGACTTTAGTTCGTTTTGTTATGACTATTTCGTTGTGTTGTGACTTTACTTCGTTGTTTTGTGACTTTATTTCGTTGTGTTGTTAACTTATGTTTGCTTGTAAATGTTGTTGTGCACTACTGGGCCACCGTATATGGGCTGGTTTAGTCGCAGACCTGGCAACCCTCATTCAACAATTTAATAGCTAAATGCCACTGAAAATATATAATATGATGTTATGCATGCAGCGTCTGATCTTCAATACCAAAAAAGACTTGTGTGCAAAAAAAAAAAAAACGCATTTTAATGAAGAGTCGCTCAGGGAGTGTAGACTAATGCAAATGCCACTGATAGATGAGAAACCTATAGCCGAAGTGCAAAGTGGAGCAACCAGCGCTTTCTCCGACCATGCAGAAAATAACAATAAGAAAATAAATTAAAAAAAACGCATGCATAATAGGCTATTTAGAGTTTTGTGCAAATGTTCGTGGATTAGCGAGGCAGTGGCGCACCAAACATTTCCATCTGAATGTCAGACTCGAATATGAAGTGATGTGATGATGACAGGAGCGCAGGAGGTCTGCTGTCTCCGAGTCTCTCTGCAAGAGTAATGCGGGCGTCTAATCAGCGAGCCTGCGCGCGAGAGCTGTGGAAATAAGGGCCCTTAAACAGGCCATAAATCTCCCCGATACAGGCCACGGGCCACAACTCAGAATATTCATATTTATAAGCTTGCAGTGCCAGACCACGCTCAGTGCGTTTGGCTCCGCTGCGTTTTATTGACGGAACACACCTGAGCTTTCCACACACGCACGCACACACACACACACACACACACACACACACACGCTCACACACACGCACGCACGCACACACACACACACACGCTCACACACACACACACACGCACGCACGCACACACACACACACACACACACACACACACACACACACACACACACACACACACACACACACACACACACACACTCGCACGCACGCACACACACACACACATACACATACACACACACACACACACACACACACAGGCTCACACACACTCACACTCACACGCACGCACGCACGCAAGCGCACACACACACACACACACACACACACACACACACACACGCACGCACGCACACACACACGCTCACACACGCACGCACACACACACGCACACGCACACACGCTCACACACACGCACGCACACACACACACGCACACACATACACACACACACACGCACACGCGCACACGCACACGCACACGCACGCACACACACACACACACACAGAATGAGAAACTCACCCTGTGTATAATCTACCCACCGCTCCGGTGTTTCATTACAGTGATGAATCGAGTGGGATGTTAAAGCTGATACTATCATTTACAATAAAACACTATTTTGTGATCGAGTCTCTGATCCAGGAGAGAATCCAGTTCGTGATCAATAGTTGTGCTTCGAGTCGATTATTTTATTTGTGATAATCCAATGAAACATGAGAAAATGTGCGACATCATTTTTGGTCAGAAATCATGAACACATGCAAAAACAAGAGCTCCAATGAAATATTAATAACTTATTATGTGTAGTTACCGTACACAGTATGCCTTTTGTTTTTCTATACAGTTTTTTTTTTTGCTTTTTACATTAAAACCTGTAGCTGCAGTTTGCCAAATCATTTTGTCAGATAAATACCATCATCAAGTTTAGTGTTTTGTTCGTCATTCATATTTAAAATATTATAAAATATAGTCCTCATATTTTGATGGTTTGATCAAACTTGTAGGTCATTAAAACGAATATGTAAAATATTTTATCTTTTTCTAATTTCTTATAATATCTTAAAACTGAAATATAAATTAAAAGCTAATTAATAAATACTATAATAGTATATAAATGATATTAAAACAACACAGAAACAGACTTTATGGAATCAGCGTTGTGAATGCTTGGCCATTGTTTTGCAAGTCAACATGAAATGCCATAAAAGTATAAAAGTGGAGAATGTTGTTACATTTTCCTACACTTTATGAAAATGTAACAACTTTCTGCAGTTATGCATATTTAAAAAAAAAAATATTTATAATATTTTTTTTTCTTTGGAATAATGTGAACGGACGAATCATTCACAATAACACCAAGAACTTGCATTAAAAACGAAATTAATATAAAACACAATTACTTAAAGAACATCTATTCTGCTTTTTTCCATTCATCTTTCTTTAGTGTTGCTGTTTGAGCATGAAAAAAGTGTCCAAAATCCCTCCAGCGCGAGTTATTCTCTATAACAGCGTCAGTGTTTCTGAACTCCTGAAACGCCTCCATTGTATCTCGAGTTTCTTCCGGGAACGAACACGTCACAATATTCCTCATTATAATAATTCATACGCAGAATAAAGGGGCGGGGCCTGGTTGAGTTAGTTAGTAGTGTGTTAAACTGGCGGTTATGGTAAGGGGCGGGACATTTCCCAAACACACTCGAAGCGCTCGACCAATCACAACACACTGATCCAGCCGACCAATCAGAGCACAGTGTGCTTTTCAGAAGGAGGGGCTTCATGTCTGCTATACCACTAAGAATTGATATATATACTTGCATTCTGTTATGATTGTAGTTAGACATATTCTGCATCTCAACAAAGCATGAAATACTTGGATAGCGTATGTTTCAGTTTGACAAGGTTATCAGAGGCCGATCAGAACGAAACTCGGTGGGCAAGAATTTTGAAAGAAATCGGCCACTAGTTGGCGCTAACGAGTTTTACGGCTCTGTAATCCCGTGGTGCTGCACACATCCACACAATATGCATATCGTTTGATAGATCTCCTCATACTGAACAACTTTGCCTCAAGAACTACTGCTGTCAATCAAACCGTTCATTAAATATTCGCAAACATGTTAAAAACCTACTTTTGCGAAATAGTCCTATGTGTTTCGCCCGATTGGAACCAAACCAGTGCTGTACAATTCTCTCAACTGTCTAGAAGATCAATAATGTTCAAAAAAAGTTGAAATTTTGCATTTGGTTTGCAATAAATGGGTCATTTAGAAAATG